>NW_005355461.1:2315043-2331612 GCF_000412655.1 Myotis brandtii | reverse complement strand
TTAATTTTCACCAGATGTCCAGGATTATTTCTTAGATACAGTAAGTAACTGATAAATATAGAATAGAGATTGCTATTGTACCAGTAAGTTACCCCTATCTTTCCAAAAAACTTTTTCTGAAGATCAATTTGGGTTCATAAATGAAGAAAATTATTAGCCATGTAGTACCAGCTGGCAGCACAGATACAGAAAATGAAATGTCTCAAGCTCAATTCAAAAGATAAAATTTTCACAAAAATTTCATATATTTCCCCTTCATATTTTATATTAACTAGTCCAACTCTTTCCAATTCCTCTCCATCACCATAGCAATTCAAAACCAGTACAGAACAATTTAGGATTATAATCAAAAGGAACAAAAGCAATTTCAATATTTCCCCTTCAGATTATATCCAATATTCTTATCTTCTGTATGCAGAATATTACAATATTGACCTCTCATGCCTGCTAGCTAATCCTGGAAGTACTTCCTATTTATCCAAGTGCAATAACTCAGTAGCTATGGAAGTGTATTTCCCATGGAGCCAAGGGAGACAACTCTTCAGGACCCTCTTCTAAGTTTTGAAATATTTATTCATAATTTTGAATTTTTTAATATATTTTATTGGATTCATAGAGGAAGGGAGAGGGAGAGAGAGATAGAAATATCAATGATGAGAGAGAATCATTGACCAGCTGCCTCCTGCATGCTTCCTTCTGGGGACCAAGCCCAAAATCTGGGCATGTGTCCTGACTGGAAATGAAATCATGACCTCTTGGTTCATAGGTCAATGCTCAACCACTGAGCAACACTGGCCAGACTGTATTCTTTTTCTTAAAGTAAGCTGCCCAGATTGTATAAATGTTGGGCCCTGCAAAACCTGGATCTGCCGTTAGATACTGGTATGCCTTTTAAGTCCATGTGTCTTCCCACAATGTCTAGCATCCATCCCTCAAGAGACACCAAAATGACCTCAATTCTGCAGAAGTAAAACGTAAAAGTCAGGGAAGTGGTTCCTAGATTAATTTACTACAAATGAGTCTGTAAAACTCCTTAAGTGTTGGAATGAAATATCAAGCACCTACAAATAGTCTACTTCTTTGATTAAGAAAATATAGAATTATCCAGTATAGTTTATTTTAGATAATGAAATTCACTTTATAGCAGGTCTTATTAACCATAAAGAAAGAATATGAAAAACGAATATGTTGGTGGGGTAGGATAAAAAACTAGAGCCAAGGGAAGCTGACCAGAGAAAGTTAAAAGGCTTCTCTTTCTTTAATAGTTAGCAAAACTACCCATATGGTGATGAAGATTGCTTTTTGGGTCTTTCCATGAATAATGAGTTTGTGAAAGAAGATCAGCATTATACTACTTTTCATAAAATAGAGAAGAAACTTAGAAATACTTAGAGAAACACAAACATGATCTAAAGAGGACTACAACACTGGCATCATTGTCCCCACTTAATACATGGGGCAATGGAAGACAAAAAATGCTCTCTCATAGCAATGAATACAACACACATAATATAAGCAGCCAGTTTAAATTTAAACTGTACTTGCAACATGGAATACAAAGGCCAAAAGAGACACTGAATCTCTTGGGGGAGGGTTTATTATTATTTATTTATTTATTTATTTATCTATTTATTTATTTATTTACTTGAGGAAGAAGCCTATACAAGCATCCTTGGCAGGTAAAAGATAATTTAAAAATAAGACCTTATGTTAGCTTGTGAGAAAGGAGAAAAAGAGAATGGCATCAATATACTTTCTATGTTAAGTAAATAATGAAGAGATAAGACAGCAATAAGGAAAAAATCTCCCTTTGTAACTATCTTTAGAGGAATTCAAGAGAGGTCAAATCTGTGTTCCCTCCTGGGGCACCTCACAATTTGAAAGGAGCAAACAGATTGAAGGTCAGGAAACTACAATAAGGTGATCACTGCATTTAGATCTGAAGAGGGAACAAAAGAACAAAACGATGCTGGGGAAAGGGAGGGATGGGTGGCAGCTAGCACAGAGAATAATGGGATTTAAAGTCAAAGTAATCAGAAGTGTAATTGTGATTACCTTACCAAATTCAGTCATCTGCATGAATAGAATAGTACTCAGTGAGATATGCTAAAGGACCCAAATATAATAAATGAAAACTTCTGTAGCCATTAAAGTAATATACTTTATTAATTTCATTTTCATTGACAAGAGCAAGATTTTGTTTTTCTTGATTTTTCAAATGCTGAGGAAGAAAATTTCCTTAGGACAAATCAATTTCACAGATAGGATGCATCTAAAAAATTAAATCTGTTTTGGTCCTCAGTCAACAGTCCACTTCAGATCTGCCTGCTTGCTGAGGAGTGGAGACAGAATGTGAGCCCTTGTGATGTCATAGGGCAGCTTCAGGGTCAGGGGAAGGCAAAGGCTCATTAATTGTGTCACTTCACTGAGATGGCAGTCCCAGAACTTGCAAGAAATTACCCCAGCATAACAATTTATTTCTAGTTAACCTTTGCCCCATGGTTTCTATTTGATGCTGAAGTTCATTGAATATGTCTGACAAAACTTGTATTATAGTGTTTGATTGGTATATATTAAGCTATATTGTGGATAATTAGAAATTGATCAAAGTTTTGTCTTCCATAAAGGAGAGCAGAGCTTAGTTAGGCTATTTTCTCAGCAGTCTTACTTTCTGATGTGGTTTAAAGGTGAAAATAAATTAGTAACCTGTTCTCTAATAGGATTAGGTAACTTGCCAAGCAGAGAAACTTCAATTTCTGTTTACTGTCACTTCATTTTAGTTCCATAAGGCACAGATTTTAAACTGTTAGGATACATACAACAAAAATAAATTATCTTAATAAGAGTACTCAGTCCCATTTGACTACCACTATTTACATTAACCTATTCAAAATTTGATAAATAAACTGAATAACCTCTGATAATAAGGCCTATGATGGTTTGGTGTTATGTCTTAAATAAAGACAATTATAAACAAGAAACTTCTAATAATGCTAGAGAACATGTTAAAATACACTCTTAGATGCTAATGGAAGGTTTATGAGTTGTTATAAATTATTTCTGGAACAATTCAACAAATTCTATCAAAAAGGCATTATATTGTTTATATTTCTCATGAATAATTTTCCTTCTAAAGTATGTCTTAAAGGAAACATAGAAATTCAACCAAATATTAATGTAAAATTATGACTGTCATAGCATTATTTGTAATATTGAATTAGTGGGATCAATTTTAAGCATTAACAAGAAGAAATTGTTTAAGCAAAATTTCCCATATTCAATTGAAAAACTATAAAAAATATTCTTAATCATTAAGTCTACAAAAATATTAAAGACAGCAAAAGTATTTACATTATAATATAAACTAAAAGATAGGATATGATTAATTCATCATAATCTCAACAATAGCTAGAGGTAGAGCTAGATAGAAAAATACACTAAGGCATAAAACAGTAGAAATCTCTTGGAATTATGGGAAATGTTTATTTCTGTATTTTCTACAATGAGCATGTATCACTAATGTAAACATAAATATTGAATATGTGGATCTTTCCTCTACTTGAACATTCGAAGATATTAAATAGCTCTATTTCTCATAAATGTTAAAATTATTTATATGAACCAAAAGTTAGACACAAACATATTATTAATTATCCTGACCAAAATTATTATTTTAATCAGAGCAATCCTAAATACACAGCCTGAACTTTTAGAAAGGCCTTGTTAAAACTAAGACCATGGGAAGAGAAAAATTAATTGGTATTGTTAAAAGAATTGCCATAGAATCTTTATGATACTGAGACAGGCTAGTAAGCTAGGACAAGTGGAATAGGGAAACTGAGACAGTTAAACATCCAAGCAGTTTACAGCCATCTAGTAAATCACAAAATCCTTTCTTCGTAACCAAGGTCACTTAAGAATAAATAGTTTATAATTTTCCCCAAGCAGAAGGTAAATAGCTTAATCACCCTATTCAGGGATATACTAATAGATAGCAGAAATCCAATTAATGCCATTTGCCAACCATACTCAAGGACAGATGAAATTAAGGGAATAAATCTCATTTAGGCACATCAGCATAAAACATGAATATTCTATTGGTATTCTCCCATAAGACCTCCCTTAAAACCCCTCAAACCAAAGGTCCCAGTGTGCTCTCTCCCTTCTGGGAGCATGTCCGCACCACAACTTCCACTTCCTTCTTTTCTTCCCCCCGAGGTATGCATCTCCTAAACCCTAAGGGCCCCCACAAGGCTTGCAGCTAGAAAGCAATGGGCAGCAGCAGCTTGTCCTGGGCTAACCCCTTGACCCTGTCCCATGGTCCCTTTTCAATGACTTCTTAGTGAGCCAAAGCAGCCCAGCCTAGGCTCATTTCCCCACTCAGTCCCTCTCCTGTTATTTCTACTATCCTAGGCCCTTCCCCAACTTTAATGAACATTCTCTAAAAATCACCTGGACTAGTCTTGTGTGGGCAGTGGGGTCAGATCAGATCTAAGTTCAGCCACCTAGGTGAATTGTGGCTAGGAAAGAATTCAGAGCCAAGACTCAAACCATAAGATAACATTTATTTATAGAATCACAGAGCTAGAACAAGTAATTTGTAGAAGAAATGGGCTGAGGAAAAAGTTTTAGAGGCAAAGGAAGGGTAAACACACTATGAGCACTGAGAAACTACTGACAAAGAATGATCTGTAATTGCATATCTGTGTATGGTCTGTCAATACATGAACCTCTGTTCTCTCTAATAGAAGCTATTTTTGCCTTTCTTTCCAGCACTCACTGCTTTCTGCTTTATAGCACATTTCCACAAGAGAGTCAAGCTTTGATTTTATGGATCCCAATGTGTTCTACTGCCCTACCCAACCTTAATTCAGTCATTCAACTGAAATAATTCATCCTCACCCCAATCCAAACGCCACTCCTTGGCTCTATAAGGTTCTTAATCCAATCCCACACTCATGGGCCAAAGAAATATTTTTTCTTCCCACTGAAACACTGAATCATTGTAATTTTCCATTATGCTACTGAGTTGTACCCACAATATAAGGCTTACAAGATTGTTCTTCCTTGAGTCCTCCATGGTATTAATAAATGAGAAATACAAAAGTTGAACTATTTCTAAAAATTAAACATTTAAATGCTGCACAATTCTAGAAAAAAATGGATTAGTCAGATTCAAGTACAGAATGTCTTTTTGTTTAAATAAGTTTTAAGAGTTAAGTATATAACCCAGGGCAGAAACAATATTCTTTATACAGCACTTGTTATCTACAAAAGATGCTTTTAAAACAGATGAAACAAAGGGAAGATATTAAAAATCCTGGACATTTATTTAAATTAGTTTAATTTTCCCAAGATTGGTCAGACTCAGAAATAAGTAGTGCATATTGGTGCTAAGATCACATGATCTGAAGTGTGCCAGACAGGGAGTCCCTCCACTAGTGGTTAACAGTACTAAACATTTGTGATTTTTTTTTTCTCCCTCAGGAAACAAAAGAAAATGCTCAATTATGAAGCAGTGAGACAGTTTGCTAATTTTATAATGATGGTTCCCAAGATTAAGCAGCAATCATACTCTTTGGTTATATAATTGCTAATTCAAAACCATCCAAAAAAGAAAAATCGCTTAACATAAAGATAATGGGGCTTGGGACGGCTGAGCTGGAACATCTTGTCTAGATTTGTGAATTCCAGTATACACCACTTTGAAAAATGATGCTTTGGATTGCGAATGTAAAATTATTTATTCCCTTCATAGGTTTTGCGATGAGAAAAAAAAACAAACACAAAAAACCTTAACGAGCTGACACAAACAATATGAAGTAATTTTAACAAAAGGGTACTTGGTAAAATAGATACTTTATACCCATTCAGCAAAGATAACATTGCAATTATGAATTACATGGGTCCTAAGAGCTCAACTGCACTGCCTTTTTCTTTCCAATGGCCCAACGTCATTGTGGCTTCTGAAATGTAACCAAGGACAGTAATCAAGGTTTAATGGTCTATCAGAGAAGGCATCATCGACTCAGGGTCCTTGATTCCAAAGTCTCTAATTAGTAATTTGCTTGTTTTTTGTTATGGTTGGTCAGAATGTTTAGGAGAATAAGCATTAATTTAATATTTCTGTAGAACTGGAAGACTATTACTTCAAAAGATATCTCTGAATTGTTTTATATCTAAAAAACAATTTATATATTCATATATGACTGAGGCAAACAATTCAAATAATTATGTATATATCATTAGAAAACAAAGTTTGTGGTTTAAGAGACATAGATAGAAATATAGGATCAATAGATGTAAGTAAAAACTTCTAATTCAAGTTTACAATAGGAAATAGCAGTATGAACTTAAGATGCATTTTTATTAAGTAAAAGTAAATGATGGGGAAAATCCAAAACACTGACAATACCAAATGCTAGCAAAAAAATGAAGCAACAAGAAATCTCATTAATTGTGGTCAGAATACAAAATGGTACAGTCACTTTGGAAGACAGTTTAGCAATTTCTTATAATACAAACATACTCATCCTAGAATTCAGCAATCTTGCTCCTTGGTATCTACCCAAATGAGTTGAAAATTTGAAAATTTATGTCCACACAAAAAACTGCACAGAGATGTTTATATGCTGTCTATAAGAGACCTACTTCAGAACAAAGATACACACAGGCTGAAAGTACAGGGATGTAAAAATACATTTCATGCAAATGGAAATGGAAAAAAACTGGGGTAACAATACTTAGACATAACAAAATAGACTTCAAAACAAAGGCCTTAAAAGAGACAAAGAAGGTCACTACATAAAACTAAAGGGATCAATCCAACAAGAGGATATAACCCTTGTAAACATATATGCACCTAATATAGGAGCACCTACTGGTAAATATATGACAATCTTGGTGGACTTTAAGGAAGAGATTGACAGCAATATAGTCATAGTAAGGGATTTTACACCCCATTGTCATCAATGAATAGACCTTCCAGGCAAAAAATCAACAAGACAACAGCCACTTTAACAACACACTAGATCGGATTAATTTAATTGATATTTACAGAACATTTCATCCTAAAGCAGCAGAATATAAATTCTTCTCAAGTGCACATGAAACATTCTCAAAGACAGACCACATATTTGGAAACAAACTAAACAAATAGTTGATTCCTTACAGCTATATTCCAGCTTTAAAAGGGGGAGGGATGATAAAATTAGGATATCCCCACTTTGTAAACCTATAATGAAATAACTAATCTAAACAATGATCATCAATGTTTGTTGATATCATAAAATGAAGAACAACCAGACATTAAGGCCTCCTGACAGAATTATATAATAACATTCATGAAATAATTCTAACCAAATAAAATGAAAAATCAAACCTGAATCCGATTAGACCACTAGATTTAACTATGAGGTTAGAGGAAATGCAGGTAAAATGAACACATCAAACAAAAGCACGGAGATGCAAAGCAAATTGGGGAGAATAAAGGTCAGCAGGTGGGAAATTTTGAATACCTACTGGATATTTAATACCTCTGTAAAATTACTGTGCATTTCTAAATGGTATAACAGGTATTGCAATTGTGCTTTTAGAAGGGTCTTTGTATTTTAAAAATATTTAGTGAGATATTTAAAAATAAAAGATGTTATATCTAGAATTTGCTTCAAAATAATCCAGTTGAGCTGAATGGGTAGGAACAAAACTGAAATAAGTTTGTTCATTAGTGATAATTGTTGAAGACATGTGATGAGTACATAGAGGATTCTTATGTTTATACTTGTTTGAAGTTTTCCATTATAAAAAAAGGTTTTATAATGGTACTATCACAACAGAATGAAAAGAATAATTGATATCCTTGCATACATTTCCCTAATCTATACTAATAAAGAGCTAATATGCTAATGGTCGATATGCCCTAACGGGTAATGACCAGGTCATTAGCATATTAGCTGGGGCATTGCTCTGGAGACAGGGCAGAAGCGGGGAGGAGTCCGGAGGAGGCGGGACCATCCCCTGCCAGGGAGGGCAGGGGTGAGAGCCCATAGTGCCCCCCTCACCAGTCCTTCGCCACCCACTGCTCGCACTCTGCGTGCCCCGCGGCCCACCTGCCAGGGGAAGGAGCACAGCACAGCAGGCGGGAGGCTTCCACGCTCTCCTCCAGCACCATGGTGGGGCAGAGCCGCTGCGTTGCTCCAGAGATGGGGCAGAAACGGGGAGGCGCCCAGAGAAGGCAGGACCAGCCCAAGGCAACTCAAGGGACAGAGGGTGGGGCTTGAAGTGGCCAGAGAAAGCCAGAGGGTTTGGGGACTGGGCCAGGCATGCTGGAGCTCTGCGTGGACAGGTTCGGGTCTCAAGGCAGGGCTGCAGGTGGGGGGGCAGTGCCGCGCAATGTAGCGTGCTGGGCTCCTAGTACTTAATATAAAATAAGCAAATACTCCAATGAATATCCAAATTACAATTAGAATGATTCAAACCTAATTTAGAAAAGATTAAAAGATCTAATTTATTCAATTGTTTAGGTTACAAATTTAGGCTCACCTTAATTTCTATCTGTTCTGTCATTTTGAGTACTAGACTATAAGAAATTCTGTTTAAATATCTGCAATCAATATGTATTTGAAAAGTATAGGTAGATAAAATAATATTAGGCAAATTGCTCCCTTGTAGGAACTTTAGGAGAAGAAACTTTTTAACTACCTTTAAATAGAGAGGCCTGGAGACCTAAAAACTATTTCTGACTTACATAAGGAAGCAGATGTCAGGATAGCAATTATCAATTTTAAAAAATAGTGCTTCTAAACATAAATTTTATATGATAAAATAAGGTAAAAATAATTTAAATGCTTAGTACTGCAGAAAACAATTCAATGAAAGCAAATAAAACAGGCCATGCGATGGTATGGGTGAATCTAACCTCAGAAAAGAGTTGAGAAAGAGTACAGACATGAGAATGTTTCATTCACTCTCAGTGTGGAAAGAATAATAGCCCACATGTAAACTAAAGAATGTATACAAGCTTAATGAATTGAAAGAAGTTCTGTAATATCTTACCTACTACAAAAGTTCTTTTAACAATAATGTTTATATGGTAAGAGATACTAAGACTGTGATATGGATTAACAAATTGATGGCTGAGATAAATACAACTGAAATGCATACCTGAGATATGAGTCTTTACCAAAGCCCATGTTGGGATTTAGGACCGATGATTGGAAGATGCTCAGGAGACAAATTTTGTAAATGGAGAGACTATGGAAATATGATATACTAGAGGCCTGGTACACAAATTCGTGCACAGGTGGGGTCTCGCCAGCCCACACTGATTGGGGCCAATCAGGGCCAAGCCAGCTGGGGGAAGGGGACATGGGAGGTTGGCCACCAGCTCCGCCCCTGATCGGGGCCTGATCCCAGCCGGGCCAGTGCGGGAGAGGGGAAGGGCTATGGGAAGTTGGCCTAAAGGCCCCACCCCCAGCAGGGTGGGGGGAGCAGTTGGGGCGGGGCTGGGCCCCTCCCCCCAGCCTACCAGCCCCGCCCCCAATTGGGCCGGTTGGCGGGCCACAATGTGCTTCATAGCGACCGGTCGTTCTGGTCATTCAGGTTGTACAGGTCGCTTGGCTTTTGTATATATAGATGGCCAGTGTGTGTCATGGCAGCTCCTGCACTGAGCATCTGCCCCCTGGTGATCAGTGTGCATCATAGCTACCAGTGAGACGGATGGATAGCCTTTTATATATGTAGATAAACTGAGCAGCAAAAAGTATCTCAAGGCCCTGAAAATGATTGTGCACATTTCTTTTGGAAACCATATATATAACCAGAACATTTTGAATAAACATATATAGAACTATAGATAATAACAAACTCAACTATAAAAAGATAATGCTGCTTATCATAAGAGAGGAATTCTCTGATATTGGATAAATTTGAGGCCTACATTTCTGTATATTAGACTAGAACTTTAAGATAGCTCACAGATAGCAATAATCAAAATATTAACTATATATTCAATCCAGATTACTTCCATTAGAATCCTTGAGTGAGACAGTATCTAATGCACATTATTTTCTCACTAGGGGCCCAGTGCACAAATTCATGCACCTTGAAAGGAACTGTGGGCTGCGAGGCTGTGGTGGGCACAGCAGCGGGTCTCGGCCCGTCCTCTGTGCCCCTGCCCGGCCCCTCCCACTGCTCCCCCTGGTCCCCTGTCTGCCTCAGCCCCGCTCCCGCCACTGCCGCTCCCACGTGCTGACAGCGCCAGCCCCGCTTGCACCCGCTGACGGTGTGGAGTGATTGGGGCCAGTGCCAGCAGCGTATGTGAGCGGGATCGGCGCCATCAGCGGGTTCGAGTGGCAGCTGCTGCCCTGATTGCCCCTTAGGAGCAGGGGGAGGTGGAGAGGCCCTGAGGGCTGATGGGGGCTGGCAGCCACTGTTCGTACCCGCTGATGGCATCAAGCGATCGGGGCCAACACCGGGCACTAGCAGCGGGTGTGAGTGGGGCCATCACCAGCAGCAGGTGTGACCGGCAGCTCTGACGCTGGCAGTGGGTGCAAGCGGGGACAGTGCCGGCAGCAGGTGCAAGTGCCAGGCAGGACCATGGGGCTCGGGAGCAAAGAATTTTCAGTAACCACCAGAGACTTGCCCCAATTATAGTAACCAGCGCCCTTCCTTGGTCTGGCACCCCCACTCACCTGCTCCACCATCCCGCCGCAGCCAACACCCACTACATTCCATGCTCTCCTGCTGATGCCCGCCATGTTTCTGCGTGCGCCCCCTGGTGGTCAGTGCACGTCATAGTAACTGGTTGTTCAGTTGTTCCTCAGTTCAGTCTATTTGCATATTAGCCTTTTATTATATAGGATAATGCATTTACTTGATTATTACATTACGAAGTATTTTTTAATGATTACAGAGTTTTACTTTTACAAACTGAGAAAGATATCTGGAGATGGCTGTGGTGATGGTTACGCAATAATATGAATGTACTTAACACTGAATAGTACACTTAAAATGGTTAACATAATAAATTTTATGTTATGTTTATTTTAACACAATTTTAAAAATTGGAAAAAATTATTTTATATATTAAAATTATCAAGGGATTAGCAAAAATAACACACAGACACAGACTACTACAATATGGCAATTGCCAGAGGGAAAGGTAGGTACGGTGAGGGAGAAGAGGGGAAATGAGGGATAAATGGTGACAGAAGGAGACTTGATTTTGGGTGGTGAACTCACAATGCAATACACAGATGATGTATTATAGAGTTGTACACTTGAAACCTGTATAATTTTATTGAACAATGTCACCCCAATAAATTCAATAAAGTTTTTTTAAGTTACCATGTATAATTTAGGAACAGTCATGAAAACTTAAGTATTAAATGTACTGAAATAAAACAGGAAAATGTTAAATAATACAATTTTATCATCTAGCATTAAAAACCTAAGTGACATTAATAAACTCATGCATCTAGAAATAAATTGATGCATCAGTACATACTCTGATAATAGTAAAAAACAATTTAATTACCATTTCTTTATATGAATGCATATATTATAAAAGTTTTCTCTGTGTTCCATTGATTTTTTTTATCTAATGCATAAAGAAATAATTTTATGTATCCGATACATTTCTTTTGGAGACAATTCTCTATGGCCTCTCATGTTTCTGCATAATTTTGTGAGAAAAGGCACTAACTGCTTTTGTTCTATACTCTTTTAATGATGCTTGTATTGAAAATAGCTTTAGAAGATACACATAGTTTCTCACTTGGAGCAAGAACAGATTTCCCTTTTGAGAAAGGGACAGGTATAAGCCCTTCAAATTCCCAAAGTTCAAGGTTCCTCTACTTACATGGAGTCCACTGCATAAACCATGTCATCTTGCTTCCTTCATATCACCCTGTGGAAATTGTGACTTGGGAAGTTGGAACCAAAATGCTACTATTCTGGCTACTGTTATTGCTCTGGGTTTTACCATTGTAATTAGCTAGTTACTAGTAATAGGAAAGGAGCAAAAGGAAGGCCAGACATTATAAGCATGGCTATCTTGGCAGCTTCACCAGGAAGCTGCAATTTCACACTCCCCAGGGAACTACAGGTCCATTCCCTGCAAATCAATGGGGGAAGGGACTGCACAAAGGGGAGATGGGTGCATATGCAGTAAAGTCAGGGTGATGTAGGGAAGGTGCCTGTCACTCTAACCTAGAACAGAGATCACAGACCAGAGCCGGTGGGGCCACTGCAAGCCTAAAAATTTTGGGAATACATAATCCCCCAAACAAAGAAGTTCTCTCTCTTGGATCTTGGCTCTCTTGTTGCTCTCTTGTTGCTCTGGTTTTGCTCCTGCTTTCTTGCATTCATTCATGTTCCCTCCATAGCCATGTGGCCCTAGAGACTGCATGGCCCGCAGCCTTGTGGACCCCACATGCAATGGACTGATGGACTGCAGCTGGAAATGCAAACTACGCTACTCTGATGCTGGATTGGACTATGCAACTATGGAATGGAAACTCTGGGCGATGGCTTTCATCCTAGCTCCGCTGGAAGCAAAATGGGACTTTTCCTTGGCGGGACAGAGGGAAATAAGAGGTTGGAAACTTGGGTCTAATCCCCACACAAAGAAATATCACTCATTCTCCCATGCAAGGCTCAGAAAATTCTTCTCATGACACTGCAAGAAGCCCACTTCCACCAGCAACAGATGGAGACATGGAGAGCTCCCCACCAATAACATGAGTAATAAATGCTATTCTGTCTCTGAACCAGGAATCTTGTATCTTCAACCAGCATCTAGGAAACTGTCAGCCAATTTGTTTTCTTGCAATTGGGTAAAATCTCAGATCCTTGTCACTCTGTTACATGTGTTTTAATGCATTAATTAATGTTTAGTCATAAAAATATTAAAAGGAATTGAAAAATGTGTTTTATTTCTAAATAGTTGAAAAGTCTGCTTCATAGTTGTTTCTACAAATACTATGAATTATCACAGATACTCTACATCTGTTTCTTCAGTTCTGCTTTTACTTCTAATTACTTGATTTTAATGATTTCCACGAAAAGTATTACTTAGAAATCATTCCTACTTGACCAAACTACCAAGGTTTAATTATGCCCAGTTCATATAACTACTGGTAATATAACCAGATGTGGCTAAATATGAGAGGAGAGGAGATTGAATAATGACAAATATGACTTTCTAAAGCTGCCATCATGAGCAGGGACTCGAGAAGAACAGATTCTATTTTTCTGAAGGGTTCTTTATTATTCTGGGCACCAACACTAGAATGTATCTTAGTAATTCACCCTGTTTAAATCATCCCAATAGCAGTTATTAACTGTTAATATCTCTATGCCTCAATTTCTTCTTAACAAAAAAAAATACAATCAATAGTCAAATTACAATTATGTTCTGAAAACTGCTGAGCAAATGTACTGAGTTCTTTACATAAAAGGCATTATAGATGAAAATTACTATTTGCTTTCAACACTCCTCCTGAGGGACTGCCTTTGTGTTGCACTCCAAAGAAAATGCAATTTGTTCCCAGTAGGTAAGCTTCTTTCCTATTCAGTACTTGATGGATTAGGATGAGTACCACATCTCTCTAAATTATATTTTCTCTCACTTCTAAGAATTTATAAATTTTATAAGTCAATGTCTTAACTAGTCTCTCAGCAGGTATGGATTTTGCAATTCACCAAGCTTCCATTTAGATTTCCTCTATCTAATTTTTATTAAAATAAATTATCATTTCACTAATTTGAGTTTAATAAATATATAGGAATTAGTTAACCCCCACTAATATAACATTTTGTTATTAATTTTCATAAAAACTTTATAAAATACGTGATGCAAAGATAAGTTTTATTTTATTTCATTTTTCAGTTTGGGATAAGTGCTGTATGGAGAAAAATATGGTAAAATTAAGAAAAGCTGAGGCTAAAGTGATAAACTGCAGGAGGTTTTCAACTTTGCCTTGAGCAAAACTTAAAAATGAAGACAAATAATCTGATCTTATATATAAAAACATGAAAGTCACATTCAAGAGCTGTCTTCTTGGCTCTGCTTAGACTGCAGCAGTTCTCAACCTGTGGGTCGCGACCCCTTTGGCAGTCGAACAACCCTTTCACAGGGGTCGCCTAAGACCATCCTGCATATCAGATATTTACATTATGATTCATAACAGTAGCAACATTACAGTTATGAAGTAGCAACGAAAATAATTGTATGGTTGGGTCACAACATGAGGAACTGTATTTAAAGGGCCAGAAGGTTGAGAACCACTGGCTTAGAGCCTTCTTTTTCTACTGAAATGCTTTCATGCCCAAACTCCTATTTTGAATGATTTCTTTTATATCAAGACTAGAATCACCCAGCTGGCATGGCTCAGTGGTTGAGCATTGACCCATGGACCAAGAGGTCACTGTTTTGATTTCTGGTCATGGCACATGCCCGGGTTGAGGACTCGATCCTTAAAATGGGGCATGCAGCAGGCAGCCGATCAAAGATTCTCTCTCATCATCAATGTTTGTATCTCTCTCTTCCTCTCCATTTCTCTCTGAAATCAATAAAACATTTTTTTAAAAAGACCAGAATCATTATACCTTAAAACAAAGAAATTGGGTCTAAAGAAAAAACAACATATCAATTTGTTTCATATTATCAAACAATTAAATTTTGATTACTCATAGGTTTTTGTTAGCTGCTGTCAGAAAGTCTAATACTAAATTGAATGTATTATTAAAATAAATAACTACCTCAAGGGGCTGCTCTATATCTTTTATCCTTCTAGATAGTCTTTGCGTTCTTTTCCATTTCTGTATTACTATATTTCATTAAGTTTGGAAAGCACATTAAAGCACCTTTTTTCCATTTCTATGTGTCTGAAGCAAAAAATGGGTCTTACACTAACGACATCCTGCACATTCCCTGGTTGCCCCTCAGCATCCACTCTCCACCCATTGGAACTGCTTGCTCTCTGGCTTGAGTTCTGGCCCGAGTGTGCTTGTATCCTCTGGGTTCTCTTGTCCTCTGGATTCCAGTAGATTCCCTGAGTGGGATGCTCTGGTAGTAGGTCAGAGGAAAAAAGTGAGAGAATGTATTCCCTCTGCTCCTGCTTGACAGGCTTTTATAAACAATAACTATATTCCTCTTCTTAAGAACATAGCTCTTGTCTGGCTGCTAATCTCCTATAACATTAGTTCTCACAATAGCTTATTCCCTAGACCTTTAAACTGAGGGTTACTGAGGGTTTCAATTGTTGCTAGATCATGGTTGTTTCGCAGCCCCCTTGTTTCTTGCATCAACATTTCCACACCTTTGTAAATTGTCCCTTTTTAAAATTTTCTTAACCTTTATGAATGTGCCATTTCCTTCTTGATAGGATCCTGAATAAAACAATAATTTATACCAGAGGTTTCCTGAGGAAGCAGCTATTAAAATGGAATTCTGGGATATGGTTGCAAATATCATCAATGATTACATTTGCTGAGGAAAATCAGACACTGGTAATCCATGGCGTGCTCTCACATCATGTTTGCTCAGTTTGTTACTAGTAATGGTAGGGATGGAGAGCAAGGAGAAAGCAAGCCATTGGCAGATGATGAGGCTGTGCCATATGGTCACTATGGTGACAGTAGTGATTAGTAGATTATAGGGTGAGGTGGCTGTTCTAATTGCCCTTGCTTAAGTACACAAAGGAAAGTTCTTATTGAAAGCCATGAATTCAAATTAAAGGCACAAGTAGAAAATCAGAAAAAACTACATTGGCTTTAGTGAAATATAATATTACCTGTGACAGTAAATCACTTATGAATGAGAATCAAGTGCAGCTATTAATAAAAAGAGTTGCAGAGTTGCTGCATCAATTTTCAATACCCTTTATGCTAAAGAAATGAAACAGTTCCTCCTCCCTCCATCTGAAAGAAAATCACACACTGATTTCACTTGGGGAATTTGTCTCATGATGTCATATAAATTCTTCTCAGGTCCTTCCCTTACCACCTCCTTGCCTCCAGGCCCATAAATTGAATTAGAACCCAGAATATCCCAGAAGGTAGACAAACTGTTCTCTGAAGACCCAGCTTATAGACCAAATTGGGAAGATCTTGTCAATTTGTAAGTGTAGGAATTCAGAGAACAGGTACATATTCCCCATGTGTTAAAACAAGGAGGACAAAAACACACTGGCCAACTTTATTTAAGTATTTTACCTTGGATTCAGTTTTTAATGTGTTGGCTCAAGCACCTGAGAGTAGTGTCAACAATCTGATGTGTTGGTTAATTGAAACTTGAACTCAACAGTGCCTCGAGTCAATTGAGATGCCAGAACTCCCCTGGCATACAAAGACAGAAGAAGTTATAGGGCTCAGGGAGATGAAACAGATCCATTATGTACAAGCTAATCAACTACTTCCTAACCACATCTTAGAGAAGGGCTCAAAGGACACTTACTTCACTAAGACATTAAGAAATGTATTGCCGAAACCGGTTTGGCTCAGTGGATAGAGCGTCGGCCTGCGGACTGAAAGGTCCCAGGTTCGATTCCAGTCAAGGGCATGTAC
>NW_005355461.1:2312164-2314772 GCF_000412655.1 Myotis brandtii | reverse complement strand
GTCACCATCAGAGTCAAAGGGGTTGATCAAGGCAACAGGGAAAGAGTGGTAATCAGAGCACTTTGAACAGCGGGGCTCTATGGCAATGGCTACTGAGTCATGCGGTCTCTAAAGATAACCTGGGCAAGAATCATGGACTCTTCCCCAGGTTACAAACCTGAAGCCCCTGCGATGAAAGAAAGGCCATGGCTAATGAAGGACTCTACAGTGTATATTCTTTCAGAGTCAATACTCAGAATGTTGCTCCAGGGGGAAGTTCAGCTACTTGTCAACATTTCTGTAAATTAAAGGAAATGAAATGCCTAGACTTTCTAAGAGATATTAGAGATTTTCTCTGAACTCCTGCCAATCTCCAGAGATTAAAAAAACCACCGTAGCCCAGGTCTCTCTAAAAATCAGTAAAAACATATTCTAAAAAACACATTGTAGACAACTGGTCAGAGTCAGGACTTATACAACTTAGGTGACAGACACAGCTTTGGCCTCAGTTCAATGGGACTATAAACCTCTCCTACAGTTATGTCCCCAAGCCCAGAATTCATAGTAAGAAGAGATATAATTAGTAACTAGCAGATCCTTGCATTGGTTCCTGAAAATCAATAGAGTGATGGCTCCTTTGATGGGGAGGGCCAGAGGATGTTTTTAGAGCTACCCTTCACCCACCTCACTGACAAAATGAGACTAAAAGCAATACTGCATTCCTGAAAGTTTGCAGATATCAGTGCCATTACCAAAGATTCATAGGATGTGGTGGAGGTAATGATGAATGTCATATTCCCACTTATTACACTTCTGACCACCGAAAAAATAAGATTGATCCAGTTCATAAATAATAACTGTGGATTATTATAATCTTCATCAGGTGATGATACTAACTCAAGGTGCTAATTTTACTGAGCAAAAACAAAAGAGCAAATCAATGTAGCCCCTGACAGCTAACAGGCAGCTATTAACCAAAAATTCTTTTATTTTCTATCCCACTTTGTAAAGGTAACCAAAAGCATCTTGTCTTCTAATGTCAGTGATAGCAGTACACCCTCAATACCACATATCAAGGCAATATCAATTCTTCTTCTCCCTGCCATTAAAGAGTCTACCAGAAATGTAGCCTTCTTCTTATCCCACAGAACATCATTCTGATTCATTACAGAGAGAAAATCCCACAATTATCTAGAGCAGCGGTTCTCAACCTGTGGGTCGCGACCCCTTTGGGAGTCGAATGACCCTTTCACAGGGGTCGCCTAAGACCATCGGAAAACACATCTATAATTACATATTGTTTTTGTGATTAATCACTATGCTTTCATTATGTTCAATTTGTAACAATGAAATTGGGGGTCACCACAACATGAGGAACTGTATTAAAGGGTCGCGGCATTAGGAAGGTTGAGAAACACTGATCTAGAGTCTTCTCTGAGGTAGAGAGTCACTAGAGGGGTCTGCCAAATTACAAATATATATATATATACTATAATGGTCACAGATTTTCTGACCCTTTTACTGGGTAGCCTATAAGGTTTGTAGCTTTGAGGAGAAACATTAAAAAACATAAGGCTCTGCAGCAGGTGCAGACACACAGGGCAAGCTGCCCTAATTGCTGGGCCTTATGATCCAACAGATCCAATAATATGGCCAGTATCTAAAGCAAACTGAGAAGTTTTATGAAACTTATTGCAAACTCCAATAGGGAACTCATGGTACAAATCCCTAGGGTTTTAGAATGAGGCCACACTACATACTGCCCATACTTACTCTCCATTTGAAAATCAGTTTCTGGTGGCAATCCGGTGTTTGATTATAGCACATCAAATAACTATGCCACCTAAATTCCTCATTTGGACTTGGTATTCCTGATCCATCGAATCATAACATTTAATGTGCACAGCAGCATCCCATTGTATGGCACCTGGCTCCAGGTGCTCCAGAATGTAAAATTAAACTTTATGAGAACTTATGGACACATGGGGAGTTTCCTGGAATAGAAGAAGAAAAATGCAGACCAGGAATACAGATTGGTGTGCATTGTCAGATGAAATCAGCTGGAAGTGAATAGTTGGCTGCATTGTCTCCCCAGTTAGGATGGCCATAAAATACAGCAATAAAAGTGTGTGCTCCTAGTTGGAAGAATTCTATGTAGAATATTTGATTGTTTATTTTACACTGGGGAAGAGATGGCCTGAGGTATGAACCTACGCTTATTCAGAGTTTCTAACCAGTTGGTCAAGGACCTACATAGAATAATATTTTAAAGTGAGTGTGGTAGCACAAAGAGTTAATTGTCAAATCAGATTCAGACAAATCATAGATGTTATTCAGTAGCAACATTCAGATATAGTTCAGAGGATAATCACTGGGCCCAGGCAGGGATAAAACTTCATGAATTCAACAAGGCTAGTTTAAATATCATAAATGCTAAATATAAAAGGACACACCTAAGTTTCTGTTGTGACATTATTTCAAATCAAAACCAGCCAGATAGTTTGAGGCATGCTAATTACATTGAACACATCCCACAATGGAGAGGACCTCAATTTATCTTTATGGAAAGAAACACATATTTCATACTTGTTAGGTTAGGTGGCTCAGGAGGCGGCGCAAGAAATAGAGA
>NW_005355461.1:2292475-2311979 GCF_000412655.1 Myotis brandtii | reverse complement strand
CATGCCCCCTACTGGGGATCGAGCCTGCAACCTGGGCATGTGCCCCTGACCAGAATCAAACCCGGGATCCTTCAGTCCATAGGTCGATGCTCTCTATCCGCTGAGCCAAACCAACTAGGGCATATATTTCATATTTATATCTGCCTTCTCTGCCTACAAAATTTGTGACAGCATCACCATTTCCAGATTTGCACAATTCCTTGATACACTATACTTCTAACCAAGGAATTTATTTTATAGCAAAGAAGGTTTACAAATGCGTTTATAATTGGAGTATCTACTGATCTTATAGGAGTACCAACTCCAGAGGCAACTGGGTTGATATAATGATCTCATAGCCTACTGAAGTCTCTGCTATTTGTCATCTAAGGGACAACACTGAGAAGTTGAAGCATTATCTAACAGAATACGGAAAATGCCTGAAGCCAGCAACCAATATATGACACTATTCCCCCAAAGCCAGGAATGTATGGATCTGGAAATCAAGGGGTAGAAGTCATCCCACTGAAGGAATTCTTTATTCCTACCCTTTCAACCTTGAACTTAGTGGATTTGAAGTACTTATTCTTCAAAAGAGAAATGCTTCCACCAGGAAACACAATCATGAGTCCATTAAATTGGAACTGAGAGAATATGTATTAGTTCTCTATTATTGTTGCAACAAATTACCACAAATTTAGTGTCCTCAAACAACACAAATTGATTATCCTACAGTTCTGTAGGTTAGAAGGCCAACATGGATCTCACAGCGCCAAAATCAAGAAGCCAGCAGGGTTGCATTCCTCTTTAGGAGCCCTAAGAGAGAATTCCTTTCCTGACTTGTACCATTTATAGAGGCTTCACACATTCACTCATGGCTCCCTTCCTCCATCCTCAACACCAGCAATGTTGCATCTCTTTAGACATTCTTCTGTAGTCTTCCCCTGTCTTTCCTTTACTGCCTCCTTCCATTTTTAAGGATTCTTGTGAGCTCACATAGATAATCCAGGATTATCTTCCAATTTTAGAGTCAGTTTATCAACCATCTGAATTCCATCTGAAATTGAATTCCAAACCTAATTCAATTGAATTTCATGTTGAATTCAATTCCATTGAATTCCAAATTCAATCATCCCACCAGATTAAAGATCCAACTAGTCAACATCCTGGTGGAAGGTAAGAGAAACACACAATGGGGCATGGAAGGAAAAAGATAGTTTATCAGCTTAGATCTTGAGATCAACTACATATGAGAGGGCTACAGTAATTATGTTTCATGTAAATTAATTATTTATTTCCTCCTTTTTTTCTTCCATCATATCTGAATGATGCAGGTAATCCTAATATTTTAACTTAAGTAAAAGGTGAGATTAAGACTGTAGTGATATTCTGTGATGAGACAACTGTGTTTTCCCTGTTGGATAAGTATGGAGGCTGATGGTCCAAGAAATAGGCAGCCTCCATTTGCCCTCTTTAGCCACTTTCCACACTTCCCTAACCTACTCTGAGTTCTGAGAGGTGACATCTGTGAACTGTTTCATCCAGGGTCTCTTAAGTCCGGCACCTTTTTTTAATTCAAAAATACATTAGCAAGAGATAAGAGGTCAGGGGGAGACACAGGACAGAATATTTACTGCTGAATTCCTCCCTGACAAGTATGCAGCAGTGGCTGCATCCCTCCAGCCATGGCCATTAATTCCAATATGCAAGCTTTCTACACAACATCTGCTATTGCAGGTTCTCATAACTGCTCCTCCTCTTCTCACTTCAAGGCCAGGGACAGAAATGGCTTCCAACTGTTGGGAGTCCCTTTGTGTTTTAGCATCCCCTTGTTATTCTCCTTACCCTGCCTACCCCTTTGGAAACTGTACCTTTATTAAAGTCTTTTTAATTACTCTCTTAGGATAGAGAACATCTGTTTCCTGTGTGAATCCTGAGACATATGACAAGTGCATATTTTTAATGATGTAGCCAACTCACATCTACCTATCTTTTGATCTTTTACATTTCCCTCTTAAAGGGTCAGCACACAATATCTCACATGCAGGTACTCACCCTAAGCTCCAACAGAGGGACAAAGACTAGAGTGGACTGGAGTTATACAGGGAGAGATTGGGTTGAATGGTTTCAGGAGGAGGGTTAAACGGACAGCTGCTGTTGTCCATGTACTGAGTCTCTCTCTCATATCGTCGACAGATATCTCATCAGGATCCAGCACTGCCCTCCACAGAGTGTTGGCTTGGGGAGATCCATTGGCCCCAGCCCTGCCCTGCCAAGCTCCTGTCCTACTAAGGAATCAGCTAAGCTGTGGGCAGCCTAGGCCCACTGCAGTATTTCTTGGAAGGCTCTCGATGAGAGAGAAACATTGTCCGGCTACCCCCTGCATGCCCTCTACTAAGGATCAAGCCCACACCCTGAGCATGTGCCCTGACCTGGAATTGAAGCGGTGGCCTCCTGGTTCATGGGTCAACGCTCAGTCACTGAGACATACCAGCCAGGCACGTTGAATCTATAGTGTGGTGACTGCCGGAGGAGGAGGGGCAGGGAAAAGTGGAGGAGGGCATGGGGGGGATAAATGGTGATGGACTGAGACTTGACTTGGGATGGTGAACACATAATACAGTGTTGTAGAATTGTGTACCTGAAACATGTATACTTTTGTTAACCAGTGTCATACCAATAAATTCAATAAAAAAGGGAAAGAGTGATAATAAGAGAATATTATGAACACCTCTGTGCCCATAAGCTTGACAAGTTAAATATAAAATACTTAAGTTCTTTCAAGAAGAAATAAATAACTTGGTATATCTTATTGTGAATTAAAGAAATTAATTTTCTAGTTACAAACTTTCCAACAAGAAAAAAACCCAGGTCTAGATGGATTCCCTGATGAATTCTAATAAACATTTAAGAAAGAAGTAAAGCCAAATTTAAACCATACCTTGCGGAAAACCATATAATACATGGTAACACCTTGCAACTCATTTTATGAGGCCGCATAAATCACAGACTAGAATAAACACAATACCAGAACTAGACAAAGATATCAAAGACATGAATATTATAAACAATATCCCTCAAGAATACAGACTCAAAAATTCTCAATAAAATATTAACAAATCAAAAGCAGCACTATACTTCAATAAAGCCATTCTAAAAAAGGATAGAGAATCCAGTGTTAGCTTTCAAGGTGAATGAAGAAGAAAAAATGAAATTGAAAACATGTGCACAAGTGACCTTGACATTTTAACCGTATGGCATATGGATGCAAAGTCTTATCTGTCCTGCTTCTGACTAAAACAGAAAAAAAAATGGGAACAAAACCAAAGCATCCTTACTTTCTCAGCAGAAAGCTTCTCAGAAGCCAGAAAACAACAGCATATGCTTAAGAGTGTGTGAAGTTCAGGGACCTCTATCAGTCAGGTCATTTCACCATGCCTAGGGAATTACTAAATTTACAAGTACACACTGATATAATGTCTTCATTTTTTTTTAATTCTTTATTGTTGAAAGTATTACATAAGTCTCCTTTTTCTCCCATTGACCTCTCCCTATGCTTATATGCATGCATACAAGTCCTTCGGTTGATCTCTTACCCCCTTCCCTCCTGCCCCTCAACCCTCCCCAGCCTTCCCGCTGCAGTTTGACAATCTGTTTGAGGCAGCTCTGCCTCTGTATCTATTATTGTTCAAAAGTTTATAATGGTCTCTATTATCCATGAATGTGTGAGATCATGTGGTATTTTTCCTTCATTGACTGGCTTATTTCACTTAGCATAATGCTCTCCAGTTCCATCCATGCTGTTGCAAATGGTAAGAGTTCCTTCTTTTTTACAGCAGCATAGTATTCCATCGTGTAGATGTACCACAGTTTTCTAATCCATTCATCTACTGATGGGCACTTAGGCTGTTTCCAGATCTTAGCTATGGTGAATTGTGCTGCTATGAACATAGGGGTGCATATATCCTTTCTGATTGGTGTTTTTGGTTTCTTGGGATATATTCCTAGAAGTGGGATCACAGGGTCAAATGGGAGTTCCATGTTTTGTTTTTTGAGGAAACTCCATACTGTCTTCCATAGTGGCTGCACCAGTCTGCATTCCCACCAGCAGTGCATGAGTGTTCCTTTTTCTCCACATCCTCTCCAGCACTTGTCGTTTGTTGATTTGTTGATGATAGCCATTCTGACAGGTGTGAGATGGTACCTCATTGTTGTTTTGATTTGCATCTCTCGGATGATTAGTGACTTTGAGCATGTTTTCATATGTCTCTTGGCTTTCTGAATGTCCTCTTTTGAAAAGTGTCTATTTAGGTCCTTTGCCCATTTTTTTATTGGATTGTTTATCTTCCTTTTGTTAAGTTGTATGAGTTCCCTATAAATTTTGGAGATTAAACCCCTTATCAGAGATAACATTGGCAAATATGTCCATGCAGTGAGCTTTCTTGTTGTTTTGTTGATGGTTTCTTTTGCTGTGCAGAAGCTTTTTATTTTGATGTAGTCCCATTTTTTTTTCTCCTTAGTTTCCATTGCCCTAGGAGCTGTATCAGTAAAGATATTGCTACAACAAATGTCTGCTATTTTGTTGTCTATGGCTTCTAAGATTTTTATGGTTTCCCGTCTTACGTTTAAGTCCTTTATCCATTTTGAGTTTATTTTTGTGTATGGTATAAGTTGGTGATCTAGTTTCATTTTTTGGCATGTATCTGTCCAATTTTCCCAACACCATTTTTTGAAGAGACTAAGGAGGCAAGAGCATACAATGGAATGTCCTTCATTTCTTATAGTCAACCCTGAGTAAAATCAGCAAGACCAGTTTTAATAAAAAATCCTATAATAATTCAATTAAGTTAGATTTAAACCACTCTTTTTCACTGTCAGAATAAAAAAGACTTAGAATCATTCTAAGAAATTAATTTGAATATAACCACCCCTCCCTTTTTTCTATAAAAGTATCAGTCCAGTCACCATGATTGCATTCATAGCTCCTGCACATACTTGTAATTTTACATTTTGTTATCTCATTTAAATAATATTTTAACCTACTCTGCCTCCCCCATTTGACCCAAGGGTGGCAACTTTATCATTCATCTTTGCAACCCAATCACATAACACACTGCCTAGAAATAGCAATTAATAAATATTCATAAAATAAATGATGGTGTCTGATTTCTATATCTAAAGTATTTTCTATCTATGATAATGATAGTTGCTCAATATAAATATTGAGTGCTTACCATGAATCAGATACCTTTCTAAACATTTTACATAACATTAACTCATTTAATCTTAACAAATACCTTATGAGATAGATAGTATCTCTTTTTTCCAGATAAGAGAGTACCTGTAAATACTTAAATAAACAGCCATTTATTTTTACTTGTTCATAGAGAGATAAGACAGCATGAGTTGATATTCCACCATCCCCTTTGTTAAGTAGCCCTGAAGAGCAAAACAATTATGAACTTGATCTTTCCCTGTAGTGCCACTTTATTGCCCCCTTCAGTACCTGGAGATACTGACAGACCAACCACCCTAAGGCAGCATCCTTTCATCACAGATCATCTACATAAAAGCTATTTCCAGGGCACCAACCATAACACTGGGACACAATAAACAAACTGTCTGTTGGATTTGCCCAAAGTTCAGATATGTGTAGGGGAGAGTCTAAATGGGATTTTAGAAACAAAATGAGTTGTTTGAATAGGTTCAAATCTCCTATGGAAATACTAAATATTTTGACACAGTTAATTCTGTATGTATGATACAGATGTTTCACATTCTTACTGTCAGCCTTTCTTCTCTCATCATAGGGACTTAAGGTAGAGCTCTGATCCTGCATCTGACCCATTTCTTTCACGATAACATCCTCCTCCTCTTTATCTTAAATAAATAGCTTAGATCTTTACCTGATGCAATAGCTGTTGTACTTCTTGTATTCAAATGTCATCCCAATACTAAAATATTGTCTAAGTATTTTCCATACATCCCTATTGAAAATTTCTGCTGTATTCATCTGTCACATTTATATATTGTATCTTTTACATTTTCTCTTCATAACTACACAATGTGTTCATTGTCAGAAATCTATTGACTGCTGAAAAAGAAGCAATTTCTGATTTGTTGGGATTAGGGAGTTGTTTGTTACCATAATGGAAGGCTATCCAAATGGACAACTATAGAATTATCTACAGAAGAGGATGAACAGAGTCAGAAAAGTAAAATGACAGAATAATTCAACAACTGATCTTCTGATCAGTTCTCAGATAAATTCTGATCAGTTCTTCTAAGCAACTGGTCTTCTGGATGTCTCTTGGATTTAATAAAACATTTCATAAAATAGTAGAAAATCTAAAATTTGTTTTAATATATTTTAGGGGGAAAAAAGTCTAAATAGATGAAACAAGTATGCCAAAATCTTGATAATTGTTAAATCCAGGATATGCTGTATTCTCTCCACTTTTAAATACATTTGAAAATTTGTATAAAACAAAATTATAGGTAAATCATACAAAGATATGAATAAAATATAACATACTTGTCTTTCTTTTACATTAGTTTCTATATCAGCAAGTTTAGAATAACTTTTTCACAAAAAATTCAGGCAAACAGTGCCAAAAATATGAATGAATACCAAAATAATAGTTAACCAAAGATTTCCTTAAATATTGTCAAACATGGTAATCTTGGATGCATACAAATGGTATTATATCTTGCTCTTCAAACCAAGGTAGCCTGTAATTTCTAAAATGATATTCAGATATTGTTGCTAAATATATTAAGATACCAGAGTGGTATCTTCATTGTTTTCTATAACCATAGCATAGGTAGATGACACATTGTTCTGATGTTTAATGGTACTATTTGCTAACTATGAAGTTAAAAATATTTTTTCAAAGTCTGACCTTCACCTGTAGAAAGAGTTGCAGAAATACTTGTACATTAGCACAAAGATTTAATTTAAGATACTCATTGCAGCATTGCTAACAGCTATTGAAAACTTGAAACAGTCTTAATATCCACTCTAGGTAAGGGGCTAAATAAATAGATGGCTTCTACTTTTAGCCATCTATTTATTATTGTGAATCAAACAGCTTCTCAACCCTACCCACCATGAAGTGATGACTTTTATTGTTCTTCACGTTTGAGTTTCAGAACAAATGGTTTTCAAGCCCTTTCAGGACTTTTATGGCTTATAAGCATATATACTACCTGAAATATATGTTTTTACAACCATTATAAAATATGAGAAATATATATATCTAATGCTATGAAAACAGTGCCAACATACAAATTCTAATGAAAACAGAAAGCTGCAGAGTAATAAACATATTATTGCACAATTTATCCAAGAAGATAGTTACACAAACATATGTGACTGTGTACAAAAATAACTAGAAATTGACTCTAGGGATGCATATTAAACTGCTAATCATGTTTACCACTGGGTAGGGTAATAGGTGACTGGGGGAAGGAGAAGGAACGGGAACAAGAATGACAAGGTGCTTTCATCTTTCTCTTTGTGCATCGTTTTACCGTTTGAATCCATTACAATGATTACCTACATAATGAAGAAACAAAAGAGGTATAATGAAAAAGAAACATGTGCATAACAAACCAGAACTCCAAACAGAAGAGAAAATGAAGTCTTGACTGGGATCAATAGTAGGTCTGAAAATTCACTTTTATATAAGAGTTAAGGGGCTATCATCTTAAACTGGAAGTCTACAGCTTTTTTTTTCAAATATACAAAAGATTGAAAAATAGACTAGTTTTCATATCAAAACCCATGAGACCAATTGAAATTATGAGGAGAGCTAGAGAGAGGCTATTCCTGAAGAGTATTAAAAATAAGAAAGGAAAATACAGAGTAACAAAAGAGCTGATACCTGAGGGCTACACATAGTTGAATGTTGTGATGAAGAACATAGTTCAAGCTTTGGCTTCCTTCTCCAGATGGAACATATCAA
Source organism: Myotis brandtii (assembly GCF_000412655.1). Classification (NCBI taxonomy): domain Eukaryota; kingdom Metazoa; phylum Chordata; class Mammalia; order Chiroptera; family Vespertilionidae; genus Myotis; species Myotis brandtii. The sequence continues at coordinate 2,304,033 of NW_005355461.1, read as the reverse complement.
TGTGCTGGGTGGAATGAGGAGAATTGGGGGGAATGTCTGCTTTATTATACCCAGCATAGTTTTAGTCTCCAGACTATTTGCTCATAAATAATTGCCTAGTACAATGTGTATTATTGGGGAAAACTGACCTGGTGTCACTTTTCTCTGAAAACCTCTTTGACCCTCTAGTTTTCCACTTATAAAATATGGAAAACAGGAGTTACCTCATAGTGTTGTTCTGTATGTCAAAGGATATAATGTATGTGAAAATAGTTAGGATATTACAAAGTGCCATACAAAGTTCTGTATTACTTAAAAGAAAAAATATATAGTTCTATGGATGTCAATATAAAATCTGGTAGAAACCTAAAAAACATAAGATATAAGTGTGACATGAAACCCTGTATAAAATTTTGTTTTCTTCCTTAGGTTTGCAAATTAATTGTTTTACAAATATGAAACAAAAACAAATAAGCAAAATGGAATAGTTAAAAAACTATAATAATGATTCTTTTACACTTAAATTAGCTTTCTACATTTTCATTACTGAAAATGTTCTCTTTTCAGTTGAAAAATGATGTGTATAACACTAATCAATTATGAATTTACCCTAAACACTAGATTATATGCCTAAAAATTTTCTTCCCAGTGTTCCTCTCTTACTATCCTTAATTTAATGTTCATTATATTGTGAAGAATTTATTAGCACTTTTGTGATATTTAATAACAGTACTATACTAAAAACAAGATGAAAAATAAGATCACTTCATTTGAAAGAAAACTAAATTTTCAAGAGGAAAAGGCTACATGTTTTATTTTTGTGACAATGATGATTTTAAGGATTAAAAGTACACATACGAAATGATCCTCAAAATATTTTCAATTATAGCATCATTAAACAAAGTAAAAACAAAAGTCACAAAGTTGTCACATCATTATTCAGCTACTTTTTAAAAAAGATATGATTTCTAAAAGCAATTTATCATGATCATGGTCATTTTGTCTGGTAGCATTTATTGAGTGCTTACTATTACAGGCCTCTGTTTTCTGCTATACTGTGGATTGTATCATCTAATCTCATGACGCTCTTATAAAATAAATTCTGTTTTTATCCCTACTTTATAAATGTAATAAAAAAACTGTCATAAAAGGCAATTTGGCAGTTATCTATAAAAATATTAAAAAGGGTTTTTCACATTTAGCCCAAAAATCCTAGTGATAGTTTATTCTAGAAATATACATAGCTATGTATGCTATGTCATATATAGGGGGTTACTCATTGCAGCTCTGTTTAGCAAATGATTAGAAACAATCCAAGTGTCCATCAACAGAAATGGTAAAATAAACCATAAATCTATTCTAATTACCTCATGCTATTTAACAACCTACCCCAAAACTTAGTGACTTACATAAACAACCACTTATTTTTTTAATGAATCAGCAATTTGGGCACAGCTCAGCAAGGACAGGTCATTGCTATTCTATGCAGCATCAACTGAAGTCCCTTGACTAGGGGCTGGAGTGGCCACTTTTAATTTGGCTTTCACAACAACTGTCAAGTAAATGTTGACTATCAGCTAGAAGTTAGGCGGTGCTGTGAGCCAGGGGCCAAGAGTCCTCTCCACCTGGATTGCTTGGACTTCCTCACAACATGGAAGCTGGGTCCAAGAGCTAGCATTTCACAGGAATCAGAAGGAAGCTGAACATCCCTTTATATCCAGCCTCCAAAGTCCACAGTATCACTTCCATCTAAGATACAAATCCTCCCATATTGAAAGGAAGGTATAACATTTTCTTTTTTTTAAATATATTTTATTGATTTTTTACAGAGAGGAAGGGAGAGGGATAGAGAGCCAGAAACATCAATGAGAGAGAAATAGCGATCGGCCGTCTCCTGCACACCCCCCACCGGGGATGTGCCCACAACCAAGGCACATGCCCTTGACCGGAATCGAACCTGAGACCTTTCAGTCTGCAGGCCAACACTCTATCCACTGAGACAAACTGGCTGGGGCAAGGTATAACATTTTCTAAGAAAATATTAGACATCTAGATCAGCAAGCTTAACATACTATATTCAGTATAAGAAAGGGAAAAAAATAATAATATATATTTGTATTTACATTTGCATTGAGAAGTCCAAAATGTTATATAAGTGTGCTTTAAGTGAAATGGGAAGGGGTAATTAAAAATAGTGGTAAAAGCAAGATGTGTAATTTTCTATCTTCTCGTATTGTTTTGATTCTTAAATTGTGTAAATGTATAGTCTATTCAAAAATGTTTAAATGCTTGTATATGTATATGTACCCACAGACACTTAGAGAAGTTAAATAGTCTACACAAGCAAACCCAAGTCATAAGTCACAGAGTTGGGAATGAAAGCCTGATATATCTAACTTGGAAATCTAAGTTCTTAAACACATTGTTATCCTGCCTCCTTACCTGGGATCAAACTCACTCTCTAGATCAAGGTGGCAGTACTTCAAGTTAACTCCCTGACATACAGGACTGAGTCCCTCCTTTCCCATAGAGAATGGTCCTGAGTTAGCTCTCAGCACATTCCTGATTACCATATATCTGCATGATATCTGCTCTCCTTTCACAATGAATATAACGGATAGCTTTGATAGTGTGATATTTTTATTAGTTTAAAAGAGAAGTAGAAAAATGATGCCTAAGAAGAAGTACTTTTATGTTTCCAGAATTTTTCAATAGCTAAATAAGATCTTCTCCTAAGATCATGTCAGAGAAATGAGCAATGTCTACTTTGTATATCTCATTTGGACTCTGAAAATCCCATTATCCACAAAAAAGTTTGTTGTCAGCATTATTTATTTTACAGAGAGAGAAAAAGACAAATCATCTCTATATACTTAGAAACATCCAAAATAAAATGCAGTCTCATAAGGTAAACAAATTGCTTCCCACAAATGCTTAGACTGTTAGGTGTCTTCTCCACCAAATCCCGCCTACTGGTGTTCTTACAGGATGAAGAAAACATGGAAGAGAATGACTGGCTTTCTGTATTGGACAGGCCACAGTACCACATGGACTTTGAATTTCAGAAAATAACATAGACTAGGGCAGAAAACAGGACAAGATGAAGGGTAATTAGTTAGCACCTCCTCCTGACAGCTTTTTGTCCTGGGGGGGGGCGGCTCTTTGCACCATAATGAGCTCTCTAAAACAGAAATGAGCAATGGGGAGACCTGGGGCATTTGTTTGTGCTTTGATGCATGTGTCAGGTCACATGTTATAGTGTATATGGGAAGGGGACCACTGAATTTACAGCCAGAAGACTTAGGTTCAAGTCTTAACTATACCACTTTGAACAATAACATATACCTGCCCTGGTTTTTTCACCAGAATGATTTAAGGCTCAAGTCTTTGTAAAATGAATGACAATAAGGCTTTGCTATTATTAAGTTAAGGAAAACAAGTCAAGCAATAGCTACCTGGCTTGAATAAGAACTTTACCACAACATGCATAAAGCAAACCAGTGTTTCTTTTTAACAAAGAGAAAAAGTGGGAATTCAATTTTTATGGTGATTGCATCTTAGACTAAGCAATTTTTGCTTTCAATTCTACTCTAAAACGAAGTCAAATAAAGAAGATACTGATAATGATTATTAGGCATGTGTGTACATTGTTATTATTGTTGCCGCTATTATTATTGTTTACCCAAAACAGTCACTTCTGGGGAGACCAAACACAAAACAGAAAAAGTGGGAATTCAATTTTTATGGTGATTGCATCTTAGACTAAGCAATTTTTGCTTTCAATTCTACTCTAAAACGAAGTCAAATAAAGAAGATACTGATAATGATTATTAGGCATGTGTGTACATTGTTATTATTGTTGCCACTATTATTATTGTTTACCCAAAACAGTTACTTCTGGGAAGACCAAACACAAAACAAACAAACAACAACAACAAAAAGGAGAACACACCTATTATTGTTTTTCCTAAGTTATTTAATTCCTTCGTGTGCATGAGGTCAAGCCCGTTTCTTTAAGTCTGTCTCAGCATACTTAGAATAAAAGGAGCCATCATTGTAAGTATTCGTTCTTTAAATGGAGTAGTCTTACTAACACACTGTTGATGCACCTTAAGTTCTCTGTTTCCCTGGAAAGTTATCAAGAAACAACGATTATATAAGAAATCCCTAACTATCCTAAAAGAGAGCAGAAAAGATCATTTGGAACACCTTTTTTTTTTTTTTTTTTTTTTTTTCAAATGGAAAAATTGAGCTACCATCTCACTTATCTCCATATGGGAAGTAGGGGCCTTTGCATAACATTAGGATATAAGTTGATTTAATTTAATCTTCTAGAAAAAAAACTAAGAAACTAGAGTATCCTTAAAAAATGTATGCATACTTTAACAGCTGATAGTTCAGTTTTGAATATGAAATGTATTTTAATAAACACTGCCTTTATAATCATTCAAAGTGCATGTACACATTTTTGGGGATACCCTATATATACATGACAGAGTTTACTGAATCAATAAAAAAAAAGATTCAGATATCTTGGATGCCACAGACTCATAAATCATTAATCAAGGCTTTAAATGGCAAATATATTAATCAATATACTTCAATGGGGAAAAAGTGTTACTCGGTTTAAAAGAAGATTAAGGTAATGTGATTCAACACTTAGACACTCACACTATCCGAAAATTGCTTCAGGTTTTCCATTAGGAAATGATCAGACATTTATTCTGCTTAGCATAAAATGCCCTTATCTTTGCTGATATAAATCACTATTTTCAATACAGTTTCTATTTGACCAAATTGCAATGACTTGCAATTTATTTACAAACTAACTACAGAAGTTTTCAAATTTTGGACTAGTACATTTCAAAAGGACCCTGCAGTGTGACTGCATGAACTGCTTCAGGTAGAAAGCAAACAGAATTTATGATTCCACTGCCTCGGTCGACTTCAGCTGGAAATGATCATGGGGAGGAAAATGCAGACAAGTAAACAGTCGGAGGTTTAGGGGAAAAAACATGAGGGATGTAGAGGTAAGCAAAAGCCTCAAAAGTCACATTTTGTTGGAAATGTCTTTAGAATATTTTGTATTTCTATCTTTTTGTAATAATGTTTTAGATGCTATATGAGGCATTTTGTTAATAATAATGGAGCCACTAAGACACTGACAGCCCTTCTGATGAGATTGCCCTGCATTACTGGTTGAGTTGAATAAGGAGAACCAAACCCATTGAGACAGTGTAGGCCTCTACAAAATAAATCTCTTAAAAAGTGTTTCTAGAAATAAAATGGGGAAAAAAGAGCATCGTAGAATCAGATCCTTTCTGCATATCCATCTTTACTGGAAACCCCTACATATGCAATCTATACTTGGAGACACAGTAGACCATGTCCATTCACTTTAATTTCTGTTATATGTTTAACGATGTAACTTCAAACTTGAAAAAACAATATGTTTTGGTATTAAAAACAAATATTTGTTCTTAAGATATTTAAAGAGCAAATATTCATTTTGAGAAAAAGAATAACACATTTACAATAGGGCTATGAATGGCAATTTTATAAAAGGCTAATATACAGAAGTCATCAACCCCCTGATGCAGGGGTATTTTGCCACCTACACAATTAATTTCCTCTAAACCACTTTGTGCTGTGCTGTGCTATGCTGTGCTCCAAACATCTTCAAGCTGTGATCTTTAAAAGACAAAGGCAGAAAATGAGTTTTGTTTGTAAAGTCTTTACTTCTGATATGTTATGTTGAATATCACCATAAAATCCACAAGAATCCAAAAGAAGCTTTTGGAAAGTGTAGTGCTGAAGTTTTCTTGTTTTCAACTAAAGTACTTAAAGAAACCTTCCTAAGCAGATGGACTACTACAGGCAGGAAAATAACATATATTTGAAACAGCATGCCAGATTGTGCATGTCAGGAGGGTTCAACAGGCTAAATTAATATATGGTGGTTCTCTCTCCCCCTCCTTATTTAAGACCTGCTGTGATGAGTTTAAAATCTGGGTATTTCTAGCTTTCAGTATTGGAACGTGGTAAGCTGGAACACTTAGTACTGGCCTCTCCCCTACTTCACAGAGTGTATCTGTACACATTGTCGATGCTCTACCCATGGTCTCTGCCAGTGGGATGCAGAGGAACTCAACCAGCCACAGCAAGGGGGAGGCTTCAACTACTGACTCAATAAAATATATTATGTGCCCTAGCCGGTTTGGCTCAGTGGATAGAGCATCGGCCTATGATTTCAATCAAGGGCACATGCCCGGGTTGTGGGCTCGATCCCCAGTGAGGAACTTGCAGGAGGCAGCGATCCACGATTCTCTCTCATCATGGATGTTTCTATCTCTCTCTCCCTCTTCCTTCCTCTCTGAAATCAATGAAAATATTTTTTAAAAAAAAAAATATATATATATACACACATTATGTTGTAAAGGCAAAATTATTACTGAAGCTTGCCATCTGCCAAGTATTGAAACAATAAATTGTAAGTATTCCCTCCAGATGTTTAAATTCAGTGTCTTTTGAAAATAACTGCTTGATATTTACTGACACCTACAATAGGTTTACAATGGTGAGTACACGAAAGAGAGTTTATTCTTGTATTATTATAATCATAACCTACATATGAGCAACTATAAACCTACCTTTGCCAACCCCTGTATATACACTAATAAAGCCACAAGGAGAAGCTCCTCCCCATACTAGTTTGTTTTCAAACACAATTAACTTCATAACTTGAATTTTTCAACTAACTAGTTAAATGTTTAATTTTAAACTTAAATATGAGATTGTTTTTCATTTTGTAAAGCCAGTCTGTTATTTGCAACTGGAATACCCATGAAAATTATGAGTATAGCTATTGATTAGAGTCATGAAACACACACAAAACACACTCACACACACACACACACACACACACACACAGAGGAACCAGTAACCATAAACAAAATTTAAAGTGTTGGAAAATTCACTGATTGAGGTCAACTTCAGTAGCTACTTTCTTCCAGCCAAAAGACCAAGTCTTTGAGTCTCTACCCACCATATTCCTTCCTGCCATTCAGTGCCACTGCTCTTATCGAAGTCACCAGTTGCTTCCATATTGCCTAGCCTCGTGATCACTATTCTGTCTTCATCTCAGGGGACCACTCCAAAACCTCCCTCAGAGTTGACCGTCCCTCCGGCAACAGGTTTTCCTTTTCCCTCACTGCCTCTTCCTTCCCAGGATGTTTAGATAACTTCTCCATTACTCAATTACCAAATGTTGACTCCATCTGTTAACTGAACCTTCTTTCTAAGTGGCTTCTTTCCATTCGTGTAAGTCTTAGTTATATGATGGTTACTGCCTAGTTTGTATCATCAGCTCAAGTATTTGTATAACTCACCTGGCAATCTGATATCTCCACCTGACTGTTGGGTGGATATTTTAAAGTTATATGTCCAAACAGAACTCTTGATTCTCTCCCCATGAAATGCTTCTCTGCCATATTCCTTCTTAACAACACCATCCAGGAGTACTTGCAGTCCAAACCCAGAAATCCTACTTTGAGTCTTTCCTTGGCTTTTACTTCCTTTATCCATTACAGTGTCTGTTGATTCAAATGCCAGTTTACCTCCCAAATCCACCCACTTCTTTCCATCTTCACTGCTTCAGTCCTCCCCAAGAACCCCATCATTTGTATATAGGACCACTGAACTAATCTCCTTCTCTTACCCTCTATATTATATACTATGCCAGGCAACAATAGCATTAAAGTGATGACATGCACATCAAATAGGGAAACACTCCTCAATTCAACAATTAGCTACAGGATACTTTTAAAAAATAAAAGTAAGAAGAGAGAGATTGATTCAATAGATTAACATTATATTATAGCCCCAAATGGAATTCTCAAATGAACATATCCAAAAGTGAAAAAAAGGAATGCAATATTGAAATTTTTTCTAGAAAAAACAATTGACATTATCTCCTGTAACCATGTAGACATGCACTTTAAACATTGCCACATCTAAAATATGTTTTTTAAATAGCAATAGAAAATAATCCTCACATTTCTGTTGCTAGTTCTTGTGAAGAAGATGAGTACAATCTTCTAACCAGAATACACTTTCTTTCTGAGGAAAGGTATTGCAGTAAGATTTTGGAGTGGTCACTAAGCTCCACTTCTTACTTACCAGTTTGGCACTGATGTGATCCATTTCAGATAATAAGTGAGGGGAACACTGACAAAGGAAGAAAGTGGTCATTACTTCATAATCCAGGTATCTTGAAAGCATTCAAAGAAAGGGAAACAGAAACATATGTGAAAGAACAAAAAGCAAACATAATGAAATTAGAAAAGGATTACATGTATATTAATTTTTCATTAAAAATAACCAGCATCGTACCATAAAAATAAGCTCCTATTATTGAATGTTCACTTTAGTAAGTACAGTCTGCTGATCTGTTTTTAACTGTATATAGTCATATCTTTTAGGCTTTTTTTAAATACAGAAAACTTCTGTAAACAAAGGTTAGTCCATATTCACATTGCAAAAAGCTAAGTGGAAATACTCTAAACACCATTCTTTAGAACTGAGGACACTGAGAGTCATAATGTTTCTTCTCAATGGACACCTGATGGTGAGTAAGCACAATGGCATTTTAATCAGGCTGCCAGCCTCCAATCCATCTTTGTCTATAACTCTATGATATGCCAGTGAAGTAAAACATGCTGTAATAGTGTGTTTGGTATTAATGATGTTGTTAGATAAATATAATCTATATATATAAAAGGCTAATATGCAAAGTGTCCCCGCAGGAGTTCAACCGGGAGACTGGGAGTTCTATTGCTCACTATGATGTGCACTGACCACCAGGGGGCAGCATGGAACAAAGGAAGGCCCTGGCCAGCAGCCAGGGAAGGGAGGCCCCAGCCAGCAGCCGGAAGGCCCCAATTGGCCCTGATCGCTGGCCAGGCCTAGGGATCCTACCTGTGCACGAATTTCATGTACCAGGCCTCTAGTTAAAAATAAAATCTTTCTCTATCACAAAAATTATTTCAACAAAGGTAGTAGAAACAAAAACCTCTTTATTATTGAAAAAAACACCCCCCAAAAAACAGAATAAAATGCACAGCAGAGGCAATCTCTTAAAAGATTGCAAAGATGGAAAAAATCTTACCCTTATATGTAGCCCAGCAGAGAGAGCCCATCACATACATGTCCTCAAGATAAACAATAACTAGTTCTCAATTAAGAGGCCTTGACATCACCATTTATAATCCTAAATTCATCCTAAATCCATCTGGTAACTGGGGTGGTCATCTGTGTTAGTTAACTGGCTTTATACAAAGGAAAAAATAATTTTCTCATAATTTTATGACAGGAGAAAGTTTTACAACTTGAAGACAGAAATCAACTAAGGTTCTTACCATCCCACTGAAACTAGACGATAAGGATGCTATGTTCCTGATGTTGACATTCAAATGATATGGTTCCCACAACCTTGAGAAAGACATTTCTAGTCTTAAAGATGACAATGCCTATCTAGTTTTCAAATGTGTTTATACACATTTCAAAGAGATGAGCACATACCTAGGAGTTTTTTAAACATAATGCTCTAAGAAAAAGAGAGGAGGAAAATCTCTTCCCCTGTTTTCAGCAGGAAGAATTAAACCTCTTATTTTTAATTTGTATTTTTCCTTATAATCAAAGCATTCCAGGCAAACTTGCCTATAGAGAAATAAAATCATTAGTACCTGGAAACACACAGGCACAACTAGATAAAGTAGAAAATATTTTAGAAGCAGTGATCCAGTTGGGTGTCAACCTGTATTTCTCTAAAAGAAAGCTGATTAATCTTAATGAATTGTGTTTTATTATCTATTCCTAACTCAAAGTTTATCTTTGTTTAAAATTTATAAACATACATCTCTCCTTCCTCTTCTACCTGTGAAATTTAGGCCAATTCAGAGGATTACGTCATCGTTTATATCTTCCTCATTCTTTAAAATGGGGACCTAAGACCAAATGGTTGGCAAAAACACTGTTATTTTCTCATTTGGACTCAAGCATTATGATGAAAACAGAAGCAGCTTCAAATTAAGGGGGTGAAAATACTGAGCCAAGATCATAAATTGGTGAGTGGTTATAAAAGCCAATAGGAACTTTCTTGCCATTATGCCCTGTAGGAGCAGAATGCAATCAGCCTTAGAAAACATTCTTCTCCACATTCCCATTTACCTGGCCTCTGTTTTAGTTATGAGGTACCAGACCTTTCATCTCCCTCATTGCTTCTCTCAGGTCACTATAACGCTGCTCCTGAGGGCAGCAGTCTCTCATACTGCCTCTATCTTCTTCCTTAGTTTTCTGGTTTCTATTTCATTGCTTTCTCTCTGCAGGCACAATCTGAACAGACGCTAAACCCACTAGGCACTCACAGTCAATTAGCAAGTGATAAGAAGCTATCAGCCTCAAAGAAAAAAAAAGACTAAATGGTATTTGAAAGCAGTGATGAGATGATGAGATGTATGGAAATGTAATACTTTGGTCCAGCTTTTCTCTGTGGATTTCATTATTTCAATGTCCTTACTTAACCTGTGCCATTCTCCCAAGTAAATTAGCCTCTATTATCTGGTTTCTGATCCAGGAGGCAGTGAAGAAGGAGAAAGCAAGCACAGCAGTGCAGCAGAAGGTGAAAGAGCTGCAGATTTCACCTGTCTCTATAGAGCTGCTTGCTGGTAGGACTTCAGCTCTCAGCACCTGATCACTCTTAGCCTAAAAGAATGGGATCTCTCAGTCTCATACTTACTTCATGTATCACTGATATTTCACCGTGTTTATAAAAAAAGATTTTGGGTGGATCATGGACTTTAATTAGATAATATTACTTTCTTCAATACTTTTATTAGACTGCAGGTATATCGGTAGTATCTTAAAGGTCAGGTTTTAAATTAAGGCAGAGGTAACAAACTGGCTGCCCATAGTTTGCATATGGCTGCTGCACAAGTCCTCCCTAGTAGATAGTGTTTTTATAAAAATTGAACTAAAATCCTTTCAGGCAGTGCACACAACCATGCTCTCTCCAGTCCCTATTCCTCTTTATTATTTTGCACTCAGCCTGATTCACACATTAGTTTATCTGCCTGGTTCTTATAGATATTTCAGATAGAAACCTCACGGTCTTTCAATCCATGCTGATTTCGATGAGCCAAGAAAGGGAGTTTGAAGCTATATGTCACTGTGTTCAATATCAACGTGCTTGCACAGGCATTAGAACTTTTCAGGTTTTCATGTCCTATATACTCCATCTCTGTTTAGCACATAGTCAGAAAGCGAATGCTTTATATTTCTAACTCAGTTCTGACATAGTAGGCTGTTAGACATAAACAGAATAGGAATAATAAGCCAGGGACAGAAGGTCACCAGGGCAGAAAGCCCTGGGTACCTAGCAATGGACAATTGTAAGGTGGGACCTGGCCCCTAGGGTGACCTTTTCTCTCCCTGACTTAGCTGGTCATGCAATTCAGACCCTCCCCTGACCTCTCCTGCCTGGCCTGTTGCTAGTCATGTGGCAGACTTCCATTGTATTCTCC
>NW_005355461.1:2254173-2292040 GCF_000412655.1 Myotis brandtii | reverse complement strand
TATATAGTTTAAGTTTAAAAAATTTGGCTCTCAAAAGAAGTTTCAATCATTGTACTGTTGATATTTGGCTCTGTTGACTAATGAGTTTGCAGACCACTGGTCTAATAGCTCCTGCTTTAGACATGCTAATAATTAGAGGAGTTCTGCTTAGGGCTTGAGTGTTTACAAAACCAGCCCCTCCCATTTTCCCTCCCTTGACCTAAAAGAGGTGTGAACTCTAATTTCTTAAGATCGATTTGAGGAACTACTAATTGGGTTCCCATTTTCTTGGCTGGTGCCTTCTCCATCAATAAACCTTTCCTTGCTCCAAACTCAAGACAAAGGTCTTGAGTTTTGACCTTTTGAAGCGTGAAACATGGGAACTGTGGACTGGTAACAGAGTTACTCGAATTCTTAGATTATTCTAAAAGAATACACATTTCATATTTTGTTTCCTGCTGTGCCTCAAACCGCAACATGATTCAAATATTCCTACTTTTCAGCCTCTTTATCTCCTAAACTGCCACTTACATCAAAAACGGGGAATACAAATCTTTTATTCTATGTCCTGATTTGTAGTTTAGAAAACACAACTGCCTAAAAACTCACCTAACAGCATTGGATTTAGGTAGGCAACAGCCTGCTTGTTTGGATTCCCACTTGGATGGGGCCACTTAACCTAAGGGTCAAGTCACAAGGAAAAGCAGTTAAAAACATTACATAATTTTCCTTTCTATACAGCGTTTCCATTTGGTGGGAACAATCAGAAGGAATTAATGGGAGGGAGCAGAGCCAGCTCACTCTCCCACCTCTATTTCCAACCATGAGGGAGATGTCATCACTACCTCAATGTTTCTGTCCTGGAAAAGATATGACAGATTTTATAGACAGTATCTCCTCTCTGCTTTCTCCACCCACTGTCCTCATCCATAGGTGCACGATTTTTGTCCAGTTTCTTCCCGCATCTCCCATTCCCCTTTCCCCCCCAAGAATAGTCAGTCCATTCCCTTTCTATGTCCCTGATTCATTATAATCACCAGTTCATTCTGTACATCAGATTATTTATTCACTTGATTCTTAGATTCACTTGTTGATAGATGCATGTTTGTTGTTCACAATTTGTATCTTTACCTTTTTCTTCTTCCTCTTCTTAAAGGATACCTTTCAGCATTTCGTATAATACTGGTTTAGTGGTGATGAACTCCTTTAGCTTTTCCTTATCTGTGAAGCTCTTTATCTGACCTTCAATTCTGAATGATAGCTTTGCTGGATAAAGTAATCTTGGTTGTAGGTTCTTGGTATTCATCACTTTGAATATTTCTTGCCATTCCCTTCTGGCCTGCCAAGTTTCTGTTGAGAAATCAGCTGACAGTCGTATGGGTATTCCCTTGTAGGTAATTGAGTCTCTTTCTCTTGCTGCTTTTAAGATTCTCTCTTTGTCTTTTGCTCTTGGCATTTTAATTATGATGTGTCTTGGTGTGGTCCTCTTTGGATTCCTTTTGTTTGGGGTTCTCTGCGCTTCTTGGACCTGTAAGTCCATTTCTTTCACCAGGTGGGGGAAGTTTTCTGCCATTATTTCTTCAAATAGGTTTTCAATATCTTGCTGTCTCTCATCTTCTGGCACCCCTATTATTCTGATGTTGGTACGCTTGAAGCTGTCCCAGAGGCTCCTTACACTATCTTCGTATTTTCGGATTCTTTTTTCATTTTGCTTTTCCGGTTGGGTGTTTTTTGCTTCTTCGCATTTCAAATCTTTGGCTTGATTCTTGCGCTCCTCTGGTCTGCTATTGGGTGTAATATTCTTTATTTCAGAGCGTGTATGCTTAATTTCTAGTTTCTTTATCATAGCATCGAGGGTCTCATTAGTTTTCGTGAGGCTCTCCAGAAGTTTATTGCAAGCCCTCAAAATTGCGTTTTTTAGCTCTATATCCTCCATTTCTGTCATGTTTTTTTGTCTCCGCATTTTTTATGCTTTCTTGGTGCACCCCCTAGTGGTCTTTGTGCGCAGTCTTGTTCTAGTTGAGCCTTGATTGTTGTAGTTAATACTAGAGGGATTTGACCACCAGGCCGACTGGCTGTGTGAATCAGCTGTGTCTGCCGCGGAAAACTTCTGTCCTCTGGGGAGGTGCTAATCTAGCCTTTGCCTGAGGCGATCTGGCAAATGGCTCTGCGCAGGGCTTGGGCGGGGCGGGCTCAACAGGGCGGGCGGGCGGAGGGAGCGGTTATGGCCCCTCTCAGTCCCGTTCCCAGAGGCTCTGCTTCTCAGAACCCCCGGAACCGCTGCAAACCTCGGAGGGAAAGCTGCCTTCCAACTGATGCCAGACACTCCCGCTTCTCCCGTTTGGGTCCGAGTCCCCAGCGATTCGCCCGTATCTGGAGCTCAGAGTCTGAGACTCCCCCCTGACCGAAAACGACAACCGCGCTCTCAGCCACCAGCCCGCTTTGCGCGCGCACCTCCGCACCTGAGTATTTTCCACACTGCGCCTCCTCTGAGCCTCGGTGTGCTGTTATTTTTCCTTCTAGTTGAAGAGTCTCTCCTCAGCCAGCCTTCCTGCGGTTCTGGGTGATGTCCGTTCCGTCTTTTAGTTGTATTTTTGAAGTGGTTGTTTGCGGCAGCAGTCTGCGGTGTTTACCTATGCCGCCATCTTGGTCTCTCCTCTCCTCTCTGCTTTCATTCATTTATCTGGTTGTAAATGGCAGGATCTGAGCCTTAGTTGTAACTTAGGGATGTGGAAAGAGATGACATCTTTTTGAAAAGGCATGCCTTTGTGTTCTTGCTGGTTGTATTGATGAGGGGAAAAGAATAGTTAGACCTTTACCTTGGTATATACCCTCCTGGTCAATTAAAAAGAGTTCCTAATATTGGAGTTTAGGATACAAATGACTCAGCAATAAGTATTATTATATACATCTAAGCCATTATTCCTTTTAAGTTTAGCTTCCTCGGTAACCTCATTGTGATGGATAACTGGTATGCGGCAGAAATTTTGATTCCTGGGTCCTTTAGCCATAATAACAATAAGAACATCCTAATTTTTATTGTCAGCATATCTATACCAAATGCAGTACTATTTATACAATAAATAATTAATGTAAATTTATTAAAAGTTACATAACTTGCTGAAGATATATTTTTAGTGTTTCAGAGTACATATTTTAGAGTAAAAACTTTATAAAGAGCACAAGGCAAAGCATGGAAATGTATAAGATATACAAGAAATTTTTGTCTAATTAGAGAGAAAATAGAGACATATTAATGAAAATAGGGACTAGATACTGATACGGAAAAAAAAAGCCATATCATAGATTCTTCCTCTGCCAAATAAATATTTTCAAAAAGCAAGAAAAATAATTAACATCAACAACTAACCATATAAAGAGCTAATAGTCAAAAGACTGAGACAGCAGTTTCATGCTATAAAACCATTAATCCACCCTACTTCAAGAAGAGTCAACCACCTCTAAGAATTTTTAAGGGAAATCTTGCAACAGCATAAAAACTTCATTTCTTTAATATGGCCCTTTCTCCTTTCTTTACTTTTGATTCAAATTGGCCTCATCCACCACCCTGACTCACCTGTTTCCTTCTCCCTTGCAGGACCACTCCCTTAAGCACTAAGCCCTCAGGACAATGAGGTTCTGGTCAGCATCAAATAATCTTAGGAACAAAGCCTGGAGTTTGTTGACCACAGAAACAGAGTTTTGATAGAGAGGAAAAATAACAGCACACCGAGGCTCAGAGGAGGCGCAGTGTGGAAAATACTCAGGTGCGGAGGTGCGCGCGCAAAGCGGGCTGGTGGCTGAGAGCGCGGTTGTCGTTTTCGGTCAGGGGGGAGTCTCAGACTCTGAGCTCCAGATACGGGCGAATCGCTGGGGACTCGGACCCAAACGGGAGAAGCGGGAGTGTCTGGCATCAGTTGGAAGGCAGCTTTCTCTCCGAGGTTTGCAGCGGTTCCTGGGGTTCTGAGAAGCAGAGCCTCTGGGAACGGGACTGAGAGTGGCCATAACTGCTCCCTCCACCCGCCCTGTTGATCCCGCCCCGCCCAAGCCCTGCGCAGAGCCATTTGCCAGATCGCCTCAGGCAAAGGCTAGATTAGCACCTCCCCAGAGGACAGAAGTTTTCCGCGGCAGACACAGCTGATTCACACAGCCAGTCGGCCTGGTGGTCAAATCCCTCTAGTATTAACTACAACAATCAAGGCTCAACTAGAACAAGACTGCGCACAAAGACCACTAGGGGGTGCACCAAGAAAGCATAAAAAATGCGGAGACAAAAAAACATGACAGAAATGGAGGATATAGAGCTAAAAAACGCAATTTTGAGGGCTTGCAATAAACTTTTGGAGAGCCTCACGAAAACTAATGAGACCCTCGATGCTATGATAAAGAAACAACTAGAAATTAAGCATACACGGTCGGAAATAAAGAATATTACACCCAATAGCAGACCAGAGGAGCGCAAGAATCAAGTCAAAGATTTGAAATGCGAAGAAGCAAAAAACACCCAACCGGAAAAGCAAAATGAAAAAATAATCCGAAAATATGAAGATAGTGTAAGGAGCCTCTGGGACAGCTTCAAACGTACCAACATCAGAATTATAGGGGTACCAGAAGATGAGAGAGAGCAAGATATTGAAAACCTATTTGAAGAAATAATGACAGAAAACTTCCCCTACCTGGTGAAAGAAATAGACTTACAAGTCCAGGAAGCGCAGAGAACCCCAAACAAAAGGAATCCAAAGAGGACCACACCAAGACACATCATAATTAAAATGCCAAGAGCAAAAGACAAAGAGAGAATCTTAAAAGCAGCAAGAGAAAGAGACTCAATTACCTACAAGGGAATACCCATACGACTGTCAGCTGATTTCTCAACAGAAACTTTGCAGGCCAGAAGGGAGTGGCAAGAAATATTCAAAGTGATGAATAGCAAGAACCTACAACCAAGATTACTTTATCCAGCAAAGCTATCATTCAGAATTGAAGGTCAGATAAAGAGCTTCACAGATAAGGAAAAGCTAAAGGAGTTCATCACCACTAAACCAGTATTATATGAAATGCTGAAAGGTATCCTTTAAGAGGAGGAAGAAGAAAAAGGTAAAGATACAAATTGTGAACAACAAACATGCATCTATCAACAAGTGAATCTAAGAATCAAGTGAATAAATAATCTGATTTACAGAATGAACTGGTGATTATAATGAATCAGGGACATAGAAAGGGAATGGACTGACTATTCTTGGCGGGGAAAGGGGAATGGGAGATGCGGGAAGAGACTGGACAAAAATCGTGCACCTATGGATGAGGACAGTGGGTGGGGAGTGAGGGCGGAGGGTGGGGCGGGAACTGGGAGGAGGGGAGTTATGGGGGGGAAAAAAAGAGGAACAAATGTAATCTGAACAATAAAGATTTAATTAAAAAAAAAAAGAAAAAAGAAACAGAGTTTTGGTCAAACTAGAGATAATATCTAGGCATCAGTGTGTTTTAGGTTCAGCCACAAGAAAATTAGTGAAGCCAGACGAAGTGATGACATCAGGACTAATCAACTATCCCCCTACCTAGGTGCAAACCAGTCAGCTCATACCACGACCCTGACCACAATCCTAACTCTCTTAGTCACCATGATTAATGATTCCCCCTCCATGTATAATCCATCCCCTAGAAGCCATCAGATCTTCGAACATTAGCACACTTGTCTTTGGACATGAGCTACTTCCTAAAAATAAACCCTTATTTTCTTTGCTAGACTCCTGTTTGTATATTATTAGACTTTGAAGTGTGCAAGCAAATGACCCCTTTAATCCAGTACTATTCTAAAGAGAAACTGAATGTTCACCTACGCGAATTCCAAAAATTAAAAAAAAAAAGACAGAGTGAGTCATACAACTTTTAACTTAATCCCAATCCCAAGGATGAGTCAAAAAATCCTAAGAATTCTCACTAATACCCTAAAATCTGAAGAGAAACTGACTAGGGGAAGAGCAATTGTTACTAGGGAAAGACAAGTATGTTGGGGAAACTGAACAACTAGAATTAAATATTTAAATCCTCAGTTATTTCTCAGTGGGAAATAGTGCCAATATGTGGAGTACCTCCTATTGAAGTAAAATGGACAAACATCAGATAAGAGTCAGTGTTTTTCAACATACTGTACATAGTTTTCTCTGAGTTCTCATCTCCTTCCTAAGTCCTTAGGAGACAGAATGCACATGAAAACCACTAGAAAAAAAATTTGATGTTTGGACAGAGATGGCCCTGCTGATTTAAGTACATGATTAAGACACATGGTAGGGCAATACGTAATAAAACAGGACTTTTTTTTTTTTTTACTTTGACATTAGAAACAAAGAACCCGGACTAGAAGAAAGCAAAAACAAAGGAATAAAACAAATGAATGTGATTATAAAAAAATAAGGACACAAGTAAAATACCAGAACAATAGCATTACCAGACTGTTAGACTTAGCAAGGCAGACCTGAATATCAAATTAATGACAAAGAATAGAGACTTCTGACAACAGAGTAAATGTAGAGGGAAACCATAAAAGTAAAACAATTCATGAAAATAATGAGAACAAAGATAATCCAAATTAAGGATAAATTTTCCCTAAAATAGAAATTCCTAAAAACAAAGCAATAATGGTATTCCAATCTATATATATAAAAAGCCAGTGACCATAATGGCAATAATGACTGTAACGACCGGTTGCTATGACGCCCACTGTGGCCAGAGAACTGCCCGATCAGGGGGTGGGGCTGGCCAGCCAACCTCATGGTCCCTCCCCCCTGCCGGCCTGCCCCTGATCAGACTCTCCCACCCCATCAAGAGCAGGGCCGGCCAGCCAAATGCCCTCTCCTTTCCTGGCCATCCCCAACCCAGATCACCTTTGCCACCTCAATAGGGGGTGGGGCTGGCTGGCCAACCTCCTGAGGCACCCTCCTCCTGGCTAGACCTGTGATGGCCCCCACCACCCTGATTGGCCTGCAGCCCTTCCCCCTGGCTGGCCCCACCCCTGATCATCCCCCATCCCAATAGGAGGCGGCCAGCCAGCCAACCTCCTTCAGCTCCTCCTCCCAGCTGGCCCCACCCATGATGGGCCCTCACCACCCTGATGGGCCCACAGCCCCGCCCCCCACATGGCCCCACCCCAGATTGACCCCCTACCCTGATCAGGGACAGGGCCGGCTAGCCAACCACCCATGGTCCCTCCCCCGGGCCACTGGCCTCTGGTCGGCATCCCCCACTCTATTTGGGGGCGTGGCGCTGGCCCACCACCCACAGCCCCTCCCCATGGCCGGCTCTGACCCCAATCGGTCCCCCAACCCCAATTGGGGGTGGGGCCCGCCAGCCAATTGCCCATGGCCCCTTCCCCCAGCCGGCCCAGCCCTGATCAAGCCAATCAGGACAGGCTGGCTTGCCAACCTCCCACCATCTCCTCCTGACAGGCCCAGCCCTGGTCCACCCCAATTGGGGCCGGGCCGGCCAGACCCCACCCATGCACAAATTCATGCACTGGGCCTCTAGTATAAAATAATACTTTGCTGCCTCGCTGGCTTGGCTCAGTGAATAGAGCATCAACCTGGGGACTGAAGGATCCTGGGTTCGATTCGGGTCAAGGGCACATGCCTAGTTGCAGCTGGATCCTCAGTGGGGGGCATGCAGGAGTCAACCAATCAATGATTCTCTCTCATCATTGATATTTCTATTTCTCTATCCTTCTCCCTTCCTCTCTGAAATCAATAAAAATATATACTTAAAAAAATAATAAAATAATAATACTTTGCTGATAAATGGGAATAAATCTGCACATTAAAACAGCATATGCTATTTAAGAAATAATTGAGAGAAAATGATGAAATTATAAATATTCTAAATAAGTTATTAAGCTTCAAAAATAAAGAAGATATTTTAATCATTCAGACTGAAAAAAGGAAAGACTAAATCAGGCTAAGCTTCAAACTTCTCCAAATTAATATATATTTCCAAGAGAAAAATTTTTTTATTGTCTCCAAAGTTGTCAGGATGAAGAATTATGGCATAATAATATTATAAGCAGTCAGAGATGCCAAGTTACTTCAATTATAACATAATACAGTCTGTTTTTTATTGCTGCTATAACAAATTCTCATAAACTTGGTAGCTTTAAACAACACAAATTTATCCTCTTACAGTCCTGGAGGCCAGAGTCCAAAATTAGTTTTATGGGCCTAAAGTCAACTTGTCAGCAGGAATGCTCCTTTTGGAGGTTCCAGGGGAGAAACCATTCCTTGCCTTTTTCAGTTTCTAGAGATTTCCAGCATTCCTTGGCTGGTGGCCCCATCACTCCAATATCTTCATATTTTATCATATTGTTTTTTCTCAGTTTTTTCTCACATTGTAATTCTACTGCCTGCCTTCCCCCACCCCCTTATAAAAAAACTGGTGATTACATTGGAACCAATTAGACAATCGAGGATAAGCAAATCTCAAGATCTTTAATTTAATCACATGTGCAATGTCTATTTTACCACATAAGGTAACATATTGCTACAGACCAATAATGTCAAACCTGTGGCCCACAGGCCACATGCCTTGTTTATTTGGCCCATGTTAGCCTTTGAGTTTGACATGCTTGCTATAGGCTGAATAGTTGTGTTAAATTCATATTGGGAAACTTAATCCCCAACATGATAGCATTTGGAGGTGGGGCCTTTGAGAGGTGATTAAGTCATGAGGGCAGAACTCTCCTGAATGAGATTTTGTTCATATCAAAGAGGCCCCAGAGAGCGACCACTCCCATACTGCCATGTGAGGATTGCCTGGTTCGTTTATGAACCAGGAAGTGAGCTCTCACCAGATACTAAATCTACCAGTGGTGCCTTGTCTTTGCACATCCTAGTCTCTAGAACTGTGAAGAAAAAAATATTTCTGTTGTTCATAGCAGCCTGAAGAGCCTAAGACACATATTCACACATTAAGGTATAGTAAATATCTTAGGAGGTCCATTATTCAATGTATTATGGATATTCCTAATATGTAAGAACTAAAATCCAGTGAATTAGAAGATTAATTATGTCCACAGGATTCAAAACTCTTTTAAAGAGATGGGTAGTAAATTTTTAAGCAATTGAAATAAATCAACAGTATGGTACACAGCATTTTCTAAATGTTTAAACTTTGGTAAAGTAAAAAAAAATGTTTTTTCAACTATTAAATAATATCACTTTTTAAAAAAACATTTATCTGTTGTCAGTTCAAAACTTATATCTGGTAAATGTGCTTTCAATATACTGCAATGATTCTTTGAAGCAGAAAAGTAGTTGTACAGTTCTTGAAAAACAGCAATAAAAACAAAATCAATGTTACCAAAGAGATTTTAGCTACATTTTTTACTAAGAAGTTTTAATATTCACAGAACAAGCAATATAAAATGCCTTTGGTGTTTTGTTTTGTTTTGTTTTTATCTTCTTTATCAATCTTATTTTTCCTGCATATTGCTTTACTTCTGCTCCAGGGATTATTTTTGGCTACATTAAGATTTTACAAGCAGGCTACTAAAAATGTCTGTGTTCCTTCTCTAATTTTGTCATCTACTGGGAAACCCCCACAAAAATATTCCCATCTGGAAAATATGCATTTTGAAAATTTTCAAATCGAATAGTGATTTTTCTTAATTCAACACAGTTTATGCACTGAGTTTATATATACATATATATAGTAAAATCAATTATTCACTTAAAGTTACTTTCTTAATGATATTTGTACCAGTGTTTTAATTATTCAGTTGTTTTTCAGACCGAAAATAATGTGTAGTAATTTTTGGTGACAAAGTTTGCATTTTGCATAAGTGTCATGATATTCAAATTTTGCTACAATTCCTTCCAAATGGGTAAGTTTCCATAATCATGCTCATAAAGTTGCTTGGCTGCTCCATTGGTGTTAGACTGTTAGATGCTGCAGCACTAAAACCTAAATCATGTATTCAACTAACTGCCACATGGCATTGTGGGTTTTTTGTTTATTTTTTGGTGTTTTGTTTTGTTTTGTTTTCATTTTTTTTATATAGAGTTTCTGTCCTATAGCACTGGTGATGTAATTTTAAAAATCAAGTTATAATTCTGAATACTTAATATTATTGTGTAATGTGCCTTTCTCTTTCTTCATGTTTACCTGAAATATATGAAAAACTTGCCACTCTTGGGACATTTTTACCTCCAAAAATTTTGAAATAAAGACAAAACACAGACTCCTTTGAAATAGAATTCAGTAAACCAGATCTAGTAATTTTTTTTCATTTGAAATATTCATATAATCTTTATTTCCCAAATTTCTTACCTTTTGGAATATTAGAATTTCTTATTTGAGATCAATAACTTTCAAAAAGAGAGCAATTTAATAGTCAAACTACACTGTCATGTAATTGGATTTGCAAAAATATTTAGTTTATGGGATTCTTTGAGTTGTTTTTAAAAAATCTTTTAGTTTTTGGTGACATTTATGTTTTGCTTGATGAGTATATTTTACTGAAACTAAAACATTTCTCATTTTTCCCTCGCATTCTATGTTTTTCTCTCCAAATGTTTCTATGATGTAATTTTATTTTCGAATGTCTTTCCATCTTCCATTTCTGATTTTGATACTTTTCTCTGAAGCATCAAATTATGCATCGGAGGTGGAAGAGGACAGTGTGAAGGTTTTTACCTCTAGGGCAGTGGTTCTCAACCTTCCTAATGCCACGACCCTTTAATACAGTTCCTCATGTTGTGGTGACCCCCAACCATAAAATTATTTTCCTTGCTACTTCATAACTGTAATTTTGCTACTGTTATGAATCATAATGCAAATATCTGATATGCAGGATGTATTTTCATGGTTACAAATTGAACATAATTAAAGCATAGTGATTAATCACAAAAACAATATGTAATTATATATGTGTTTTCCGATGGTCTTAGGCAACCCCTGTGAAAGGGTCGTTCGATCCCCAGAGGGGTCGCGACCCACAGGTTGAGAACCGCTGCTCTAGGGCATCCCTGAGCTGCATCCACTCTTGAGGGCAAGCGGCTGCCTTGGCCTCCTCCCCTGCCTAAGCCCCTGGGCCAGGGTCCAACTTCTATTGTGCTCTGCACATGAGGCCCTGGCGTGGCGCGAGGCCTAGTCACAGCCACAGCCAGCTGACTGCCCAGCTGGGTAGTGCCTGCACATGAGGCCCTAGCATCAGTAGCCCCTGCTGTGGCCACACATTCACTGGGACTCTCTGCCCTGGCTGCTGTCATCACATGGTTCCCTGATACTTTTTATTATTTTATTGTTTTCTTTCTGGAACCCTCATAGTTTGGAGCGTTTATTAGTTAGTTAGTTAGTTAGTTAGTTAGATACTCCTCACCCGAGGATATTTTTCCATTGACTTTTAGAGAGAATGTAAGGGAGGGGGAGAGACACAGAGAGAAACATCCATGTGAGAGACACATAAATTGGTTGCCTCCCGCACATGTCAGGGCCACAGATCTACAACCGAGGTATATGCCCTTGACCAGAATTGAACTCGGTCCCTTCAGTCCATGGACCGATGCTTTATTCACTTAGCGAAACTGGCTAGGGCTAGTTTGTAGCATTTAAAATAACATGTATAAACAAGTTTGGACTGTTTTCATGAGGCTCAAAGCTGAAGCTCAGGTGATGGTCGGAGGCACTCACTTAGAAGACGTGATGTGAAAAAGATCAGCCATACCCACCTGTTGCTGCCCTATATTATGTTCAAGAAATGTTAAAGAATTGAAGTTGCTAGTCCTTTATTTTGTACTTAATGAAAAAAAATTAGAAGAAAAGTTCTTCATTACTTGGTATATGTAAACCAATGCCATTATTCTGTTTGAAAGACATAAATATCCTCTGTAAGGAATGTTTATTAGAGTTCTCTGGATAAACAGAACCAATTTTGTGTGTGTGTGTGTGTGTGTGTGTGTGTGTGTGTGTGTGTGTGTGTGTTGAGAGAGAGAAAGAGAGAGAGAGAGAAACAGATTTATTATAAGGTATTAACTCACATGATTATGGAGCCTGATAAGTCCCATGATTTGTTGTCTGCAAACTCTAGACCCAATAAGGCCAGTGGTATAGTTCAAAGTCCTGTGATCCAGAGAGCAGATGGTGCAGATTTCAGTCTGAGCCCCTGAGAACCTGGAGCACTGAGGGCAGAAGGAGACTGGCATCCTAGCTCAGCAGTAAAGCAGAGACTGAAGACTCCCTTCCTTCACCTTTTTTTTTTCTCTTCAGGCCTCAAGGGATTGGATGAATCCCACTCACTTTGGGGAAGGCAATGTGCTTTACTAAATCTACCAATTCAAATGCTAATCTCTTGTAGAAACACCCTCACAGACATGGAAGAAATAAAGCTCCTGCAGATATCTGGACGGGATCCACCCAAGCCGACATAAAATAAGCTACAGCAGGTTTCCTCTGAAGGTAATGGGAATTCCCACTTTCAATCACCTTATGAAAATTCTGGGACAGGATTTTGAAGTTATTCTTACACTGGTGACAAGAGAACTTCTTGCTCTTTCTGGGTCTTTGGTTTAGAATCCAAAATTTTGAACATTGTGGCCTAGCTGATGAGTAGAAAACTAGCCTCTCCAACAAGGAGCTAGGCTCTATTAAATACTTTCCATTTGCCATCCAAATC
Organism: Myotis brandtii; assembly: GCF_000412655.1. Classification (NCBI taxonomy): domain Eukaryota; kingdom Metazoa; phylum Chordata; class Mammalia; order Chiroptera; family Vespertilionidae; genus Myotis; species Myotis brandtii. The sequence continues at coordinate 2,279,403 of NW_005355461.1, read as the reverse complement.
CTTTTTCTTCTCTTTCCTACCCTACCTACTCTGTGCTCCAGGAGGCGAACTTTATGGACTACAACAATGGCCTACTAGTTGAATTCAGCCAATGGATGACATTGGCAAGAGATGGGGAGTTAGGCAGCTCCCTCCCTGCAGGACACAGGTTAGATGTAGCTATATTCCGCTATCCGAGGTCATAGCTCCTAAGGGACTTTCCTCTCCTACAGTCATAGCTACAGTTCTTGAGTTCCAGTAAATTCTCCCTCTTTTTAGTCTTTTCAAGTCTAGAAATAGTTTTAATAGCTCCCTTATATTGCCAGGCACAAGGAACTTCAGAATCCCTTGAGGGTTTCCCTTCACCATAAAACCTAATTCTTGACCGAGTTAGTCTCCCACCAGGAAAAACAATCATGACTGTATTAAGTTGGAAGCCAAGACTGTCCCCTGGTCATCTGGGGCTCTTCACTGGCACTGAACCAACAGGCCAGAAAAGGAGCGCCAGTGACTGATTCTGATTACAAAAAAGAAATTGGGATGTCGCTGCCCAAGGAGGGCAAATAACTTCAGCCACCCATTTCTCTCACCAAAAGAATGAATTATATTTATATATATTTATTTTTATGCCCCTTAGCTGTTTCCAGGTGGCTTTCTAAATTAAAGTACATTAAACTGAAGATTAATTACTGGAAATATGCCTTTTCCATAGAATCATCTCAGAATTTTAAACAAAGAAGTGTTCAAGGTCCTGAGGTCAAACAACCTTATAAATTTTTCAGAAGGGCCTCTCATTATGTCAATTCAATTAAGCATTTTCATATAAAAGCAAAGACTTTTAATTCTAAAAAGTGGGCTAAAGTAAAAACTTTCAGACATAAAAGTGGTTCAATCTACCTAGTTTCACAATGACTTAAAAGGTAATTTTTATTATATGTTCACTGTTCATCCTATACTGACAGTGTTTGCTGTCTAAATAAGACAAAAAATATTAATAGAGACAAGAAATTCTACTCAGCAAAGGCCATTCATCACACCTGTAATTGTATTTTCTGGGAATCGATCAATGTATAGATTAGATGCTGCAAAAACTTTTAATAGTTGTCATTCATAATCACTTAATTGTAAGTGATTTTTATACTAGTAAAAATCAAACAATGTTTATATTTCCTAGACAAATACTATACCCATATAGCTTATTCATTTAGCTGAATGTATAGGGATGTGCTTTCACAAATTTTCAGTTTTTCTCTTTCGAAAATTACATTAATTTTTTAAAAATTTTTAGACCCAGGTGCACATAATTTTATATATATATTAGAGGCCTGATGCCCGAAAATTCATGCAAGAGTAAGCCTTCCTTCCCCCTGATGCCGGCACCCGGGACCTGGGCAGCTTCTAGGACCCAGGCTTTCCTCTGGCCACCAGCAGGCACCTGGGACCCAGGCTTCACTCCACTCTGGCCCCAGCTTCATCCAGAAGGACATCAAAATGACGTCCGGTCTAATTAACATATTACCCTTTTATTATTATAGATATATATGATAATAAGCACTGGAAAACCAACACTTAAACCAAAAGTGTTATACAAATAACAATTATCTGTATCTAACTATTTGGTCCTTGCATTTTAGCCCCTAGCTCCCTCTTCCTGGATCACAAGCTTCCTAAGTCCTAAATCTATTATGTAATTCCTTATCTTTCCATATTTTATTGTAATTATATGTATTCCTATAAAGTGTTTTTTAGTTGTTTTAAAATTTGTTTTATATGTCATGTTGTTTGTTATTTGAGGGCAGGGTTCTTTTCATACAATAGATCATACAGTGATATGGTTACATGCCACTGCAATTCATTCATTCTGTCTGCTTTGTAAACATCCACTGTGTCAAGACACCACACCACACTATGTAAATAGCTCACCCATCGTCTCTCCCTTTGCTGGGCATCTGAATTACTTTCATGTTCTTACTATATAAAATGTGCTATTATTCTTGCACAGGTTTCATATTATATACTAGGGGCCCAGTGCATGAATTTGTGCACCTTGAAAGGAACTGTGGGCCACGATGCTGCGGTGGGCACAGGGGTGGGTCTCGGCCCATCCTCTGCGCCCCCACCCAGCCCCCCCTGCCATGGCCCCCAGTCCCCTGTCTGCTGGCAGCCCTGCTCCCACACTGCTATTCCCATGCGCTGAAGGCACCAGCCCTGCTTACACCCGCTGATGGCGCAGAGTGATTGAGGCCGGCATCAGCAGCGGGTGCAAGCGGGACCGGTGCAGTCAGTGGGTGCGAGCAGTGGGTGCTGCCCCAATTGCCCCTCAGGAGCAGAGGGAGGTGGAGAAACCCTCAGGGGTGATCGGGGCCAGCAGCTGCCGCTCACACCCATTGATGCCACTAAGCAATTGGGACCGGCGCTGGGCGCTGGCAGAGGGTGTGAGCAGGGCTGGTGCCAACAGTGGGTGCAAGCACCAGGTGTGAGCAGGGTCGTCATTGCCAGCAGGTCCGAGAGGTGGCTGCTGGCCCTGATTGCCCCTCAGGAGCAGGGGCAGGGGGAGGTGGAGAAGCCCAGAGAGGCGATCGGGGCTGGCAGCCACCACTCACAACCACTGACAGCACCGAGTGATCAGGGCCGGCTCTGGGTGCTGGCAGTGGGTGCAAGCAGTGGCTCTGGCACCGGCAGTGGGTGCAAGTGGGGCCAGCGCTGGCAGCAGGTGTGAGCGCCCAGTGGGACCACGGTATGTGGGAGAAAGAATTTTCAGTAACCACCAGAGGCTCGCCCCAATGACAGTGACCGGCGCCCCGCCTTGGTCTGGTGCCCCTGCTCACCTGCTCCACCATTCCACTGCAACCAATGCCCACCATGTTCCACACTCTGCTGCCTGCTGCCAGTGCCCACCATGTTCTGCCCGTGCCCCCTGGTGGTCAGTGTATGTCATAGCGACCGGTTGTTTGGTTGTTTGGTTGTTCCGCTGTTCGGTCTATTTACATATTAGGGTTTTATATATATAGATTTGCCAGGTTTTTTCTTTAATATAGGCTTATGGATTTCTTTTGTCTCATTGGGTATATGAGTATTCAATTTTAGGAGATAATACCATATAATTTGCAAAATAGACTGAAAAATTTAAACCTCCCAGCACAAAGATATAAACTAACTATTGCATAAGTATTCTCTTGATATTTTCAGTTTTTAACTTTTGCCAATTAAATGAGTGTAAAAATTGATCTCCATGTGGTCTAACTTTGCATTGCCCTAATCATTAAGAATGTTGAACAGTTCTTCATATATGTGTTATTATATGCACTTTCTCTCCTATAAAATACTGTTAATGTATGTTGCCTATTCTATCAGGTTGTTTGTGTCTTCTTTTTCTCTTGCTTAATAATGACAGGGTTTTTCCCCCTCTATTAAACTCTTTTTACATCAACTTTGTTGACTATGTTGAACATCCCCTTTCCATCCTCTGTTTCTATTCTACTGATTTCTGCTCTTATTTTTTTAATTATCTTTTTTCTAATTTTGGCCTTATGTTTTTCTCTTGCTATGTTCTTATGTTGGATACTTAGATTTTTTAATTAGAAGCTTTTTTTCTTTACTTACATAAATATTTAGAGCTCTGTCTTTCAAGGTTGTTCTAATTGTATCCCATAAGTTTTGACATATATGTTTTCATTGGCATACAGTTCTTGGATTATTTTATTATTTCTAACATGTTGCTTTTTCTAAACAATAAGTTATTTTAGCAGGGAACATATATAATACATTCCTTAACTTAGGGCCATAATAGAGTTAGCTTGGAAATGACAAGAAAATACTAAAAATGTACATTATAAGTATGTGTGTGTGCACGTGTATGCGTGCATATGTGTGGGCTTTGAGGGCTCAAAGGAGAGAGAATGCTCTAATTCTGGATTATCAATTGTTTTACACTATGTCAATAGTTAGAATTTTTCTATGTATTCTCAGCGTTTTATACTGTATCTTTTACATAAGGCTGAAGATATATTGTTTACATGAAAAGAGACTTCTATGGTCTCCCACCTCTCTCCCTACTCTCTTTGGAACCATCGAGAATTGCCTAGTTTACAGACCAATACTTTTTTGCATAATGGCATACATTGATCTTAGTTTTTGATTTTTTTCTTTAAGTTTTTCTTGTGTTATTGAGCAAATCTATTTGTGCTAGTGAAGTATATAAACCTAAAAGTACTCAATAAATGTTTGTGAAATAAATGGATTAATTAATGAGGTAGAGTTAACACATGCATTAATTAGTCAACTATAAATAAACAGAGGTTAACTTTGTTTTTCCATACTGGTGTTTTATATTTCCCTAATTTGCTCAGTTTCTTAGCATTTTAACACTGTATTGGTCAGCTTGCTTCTGCTCTTCCAAATTGTATCCAACTTTTGTTTTCTGGAACCTGGGTAAGTACCATTTAACCTATAATTCCAAAATATACTCTTGTGCTCAAAATTGCACAAGGCAATTTTACAAAGCTAACAAAAGCTACAAATTACAGTTCTGTGTTTATTTAAAAATTCTAGTTTTAATTACTGATCTGTTTGTAACTAAATCGTATTTTTAAAAGAAGTCAGTGACTATAGAAAGGATGAGACTAACTGGTCTATTTTTTTAGGTTTTTTTTTTTTTAGACTGATGAGGTACTCCTTATTAAATTAAATATATGCATAGTACTGCAAAGAATTTTTCCATCCAAAGTGGGGGGATGGGGGGAGAGGATCTACTTAACTATTAACCAGAAAAATTCCTTTTTATAGTTTGTTTGTAGATAATATTTGCTAAAATAAATAAAATTCTACTATGTATCTTATCTACTGTGTATGTAGATAATATTTGCTAAAATAAATAAAATTCTACTATAAGGTACCATAGGATATTCCCATGTTCTATTCTACTTTTGTCATTATCTCCTTAGCTAGATACACAGTGGCTCTGCAGTAGCACTAAGAGACTCCATAAAACTAGGAACAGCTTGCCTATATATTTTATACCTATGATACAGAAACAATATTTATTTCATTTCAAATAAGGTATTTACTTTTGTAAGTGCAATACTAGATATACAAAGCTGTTTTAGAGCAGGCATCTGAAATAATGCAGAGGGATTTGAGATAGGCAAAACAGGACACCAATTCTTCTTGGATTTTTAAAACCAGACACCAGAAGTCTAAACAGCTTTCAGCCCCTGGGGTAGCACTCTTGGAAAATTATTTGGGGCACCAGACAGATTTATATGATGTAAGGGCCTCATTAAGAGCAACTGCAAGGAATAATGGTCACCTCTGTAGCTGCAGGACAGCAGGTTGCTTGCTCATGGTTGATGAGAATGACTCTTTGATATGACAGTTTGGGGAGGCCTCTCTCTTATTACATTTTTGCCAGATTGTCAAATTATCACATTATTTAATTTTAAAAATATATAGGATAGGTACAAAAGAAAGTTAACAAGCAAAAACACACATATTAGTTTATGACAAATTTAATGACAATTATATTCATCTTTCTATTTACTTCAAATATAAGAATATTCATTACTATTCATGAATATAAGGTTAGGTCTTTTAGAGAATATAAATATCTCACTTAATTCTTAAATACCCTTTGAAAGATGTGCAATTAGCTCTTGCTATACAAAAATCTCATTATCCATTCACTATAATGATTTGCAAAAACCTTTCCCAGAAATTCACTATATAAATCAAAAGGTATCTAAAGAAAACAGCATGTGCATATTAGCAAAGACATCTGCACTGGGTGCTTCTCCTCATGAGAGAACTTCAATCGTATTGCAGATATATCTCCGCTGTCCTCCTGATGGGACGGTGAATTATATTAAAGTTCTTTAAACATGTTATGTATTATTACGATTGTCTTTTCCACCCTTTACTTAGAGGTTTATGCTGACATAGATTCTTGTTTGCTTCTGTGAGGTGCCTGAGGACACTACCAACAGCCTTAAATTTAGTTAGTATCGTTTCTGTATTTTAACATGTTATTTCATTGTTTAGTTGCTTTAGAATACCTGCTACTTGCAGTGTAAAAAGAAAACTCACAGTGACATTGTATACTGATAAGAAACACCCTTACCAATGACTTTATTCATTGTTAATAATTAGGTGTCTTATATTTTGAACGATTTGTTATCAGAAATCATTTGTGGATTGTTATTTAGGTATTTAAGAATGTTTTAGTGACGGTTGGAGTTCTGTGATAGGCTTGGAATCCATTATGATTTTCTTATTAAACCTAACAGAATATAGGCTCCTGTTCTCTGGAAATTTGCAATCAGAAACTTTGCAAGAATGAAAAATTTTGGCTAATAAGAACTACCTATATTATCATTATCAAAAATTCACAGGCAAGGAGATAGACCTCCATAATAGTTCATGTATTAATTGAACAAATATGTATTGGGCACCTTCTGTATGTCATGCATACTGATATAGCAGCAAATAAAAATACTTGCCCTCTTTCTAAATACTGAGGAATAAAAGACAATTAGCAAAATGAGTAAGTCAGACTATATGTTAAGACATGACAAGTGGTATGGAGAAAATGGAAGTAAAGAAGGGCAATATAAAAAAGCAGAGTGAATGGGTAGGGGTATGGGTAGGTTCCGTTTTAAAAAGGTGGTCACAGAGTTTCCGTTGTTAAAAAAAAAATCTGAACAAGGTTCTACATCAAAAATAGACCATTTTTCTCTAATTCTTGCTAATTCCAGAATTGCTCACTTAATGGACAAATTGATAAAGCGCCCATTCTAAGAAGAATAAATGAGAGTTTAAAAGCTTTTCTGAAAAATGTGGGTAAATTGGACTGTGGATATGACTTTTGTAGGAAGACCTAGGTTTGACTCAGTGGGTGAATCTTAGATAGGGACAGTAATTGGGCAGTAGGATGTCTACCAATGAGCTGAGTAAGTCAACCATTGAAGCATGGGGATAAATATAAATATTTAGTAAGTAATAATGATAAATGTATATTATCTTGGACTACATAGTTCCTGAACTAGGCTGCTACATTTAGGAGCTATAATATGCCACAAGGATAAATATAAATTAAGAAAACACTATTAATTATTACTATTTATTATTGTTGTTACTAGAGGCCCAGTGAACGAATTTGTGCACAAATTCCTGCACAGGTGGGGTCCGGCCAGCCTGCCCTGATTGGGGCCAATCGGGTCTGGTCAACCGGGGGAAGGGGCCTGGAGAAGATCCACTGAGCTGGAGCTGAGCATGGATCCCAGGCTTCCCAGGGGGATGGCTTCAGCAGGAAAACAGAAACCACCAGAAGGCTCTGTAAACAGGCCCTGAGCTTCCTTTGGCCAGGTGGACTCAGAGCTGGGGTCTCTGTGTGTACATTAGACACAGTCCAGCACTGGCCTTTGTCTGTTGGTCAAATCCATTGCATCGAAAAACTTGTTCCCCTTCTTCTCTTTGGGCCCTCATAACAAATACAGGCCAATTGGAAGACATGGGCCCCAGCGGCAGAGCCAGGCCCCACAATCACCCAGAATTTAGGCCTAAGACAATTGGGTAGCAATCTCCACGGAACAGAACATATTGTTTTACAGTCTTAATTTTCCCCTAAAATGTGCCCAACTGCTCCTCTTTAGCCATTATGATTTTCTTATTAAACCTAACCGAATATAGGCTCCTGTTCTCTGGAAATTTGCAATCAGGAACTAAGGAATCAAAGACCGAGTTTCCTTTGAGGTGGGATCCACTGGGAGCCAGCTGTTGGCAAGGCCCCTCACAGGTGGCTGCCTTCCCCCCAAGCTCGGTGTGCTCTGAGCCGGTCCATTTCTGGCGGTGCCAGGTCCTGGGCTGCTGGTCGGGCAACAGGTCCACAGGGTTTCTCTCTGCTGCCTTTCTGGCCTCCTGAGCAGTACCCTCTGGCCCAGCACCTCAGGTGGTTGTCCCTAGAGCTGGGACTCAGAGAGCAAAGGAGCTGGTCCACACCAAGAGGGACTCACAGGTGGCCAGGCCATGCCCCTCACCCCGCTTCTCAGTCTCACTCATGTGGATCAGGCCAAAGCCCACTGCTCTATGCTCATCAGGCATGAAATGTACCATGTGCATTAGGATCAGAGCTCCAAGTAGAGATGTCATTGTGATAGTGACCACTATATGAAGGTTGGATTAAAAACACCCTCCTTGTATGTTACAAATCCTGCTCTCTACATAGTCCGGGATGACAGGACTATCATACCTATGCAGTATTAAGGGGAGCTAGACCAGACTGAAAGATTCAGAAATGTCTGGGGAAGAATTCTGCAAGAAAAAGAAGTTGAGAGAAACCTAGATGTGGATAAACACCCTGAAAAACAGATTTAAATAACCAGTACACAACTTGAGGTTGAAATAATAAGACCCATAGAAAATTGTGTAAATGAAAAGCAAGGTTACTTATTCCATGTAGGAAGGGAAATCAGAATTTGTTAGGATGGTAAAATGAGAAAATATGTATAAGGGTTAAAAATAAATAAGGCATCATTATTTGCAGATAATATGATACCTACAGAGAAAACTAGAGAATCAATAAATGCTTAAAATAAAGAAATGAGTTTCACACCAAAAATAAATCTTGCCCTCTAAATTCATGCTGGATTTTGCTCTTCTCAATTTAATTAAGAACTAAAAGACAAATCATATTGTGTTAATGTCCCTCTAATCAATTTGATGTCTGCTTTTCTTTTATATGACTTACTTTCTTGCAAGCACGTGCACACTCTGTCTTATTGAAAAACCCAGGTTAATGAGAAACCATGATTATAGATGTGTGCAGATAAAAAACATTATAGGAAATATTCAATAATTGGTAAACCAGCCCTTGCTATTTCAACACCACCATTTTGCCTTTTTCTCTATATCCCATCCACTTTCAGAGGCAACATATTAATTTACCACATCGACCTTGAAATATTAAATGAGGTTAAAAATCTATAATAGCTAAAGATAAACATGTTTATGAGCAGAGAATAAGTAATATTTCATTATTGCAGAAAGCAACATGTAAATTAGTAGACTCAGTGTTACCAGTCCTGGATCCAAACCCCAGTTCTATTACTCTTTAGCTGTGAGACAAAGTATAAATCCCTTAACTTCTGGTTCTTTACTTTCCTACGCAGTAAAAATGTGTATATACTTCCTTCCCTCTGCCTTGCCTCACAAGGTTATTGTCAGACTTGAGAAAAAAACAACAACAAAAAACAAACAAACAAAAAAAAAAACCTGTAATGTAGTTAATTATGAAAGGCTCATTTTTCTAGGTAAAAAAAAATGGTCAAATATTTTAAAATCCTTTTTTATGTGTCTCTTAATTAAACATACATCATTCAAATATAACGGCAAATTTTCTTCTAACAGATATACTCTATACCTACTGTCACTTTTTAACAGGTTTTCTACTTTATAAAGAAAAATTATTTAGAAACTTTTATTGACTTTTATTATAGTTATATCATCCACAAGTGGTTCTGATAAAACTTCAGGTCCTTTACCATAGGTCATGAAGTTCTGTAGACTACTATATTCATACTAGAGGACCGGTGTCAGACATCCCCCTCGCCATCCGGGATTGCTGGCTCCCAACCACTCGCCTTCCTGCCTGCCTGATTGCCCCTAACCACTCCCCTGCCAGCCTGATCAATGCCTAATTGTTCCCCTGCCGGCCCGATTGCCCCCAACTAGCCTTCCTTGCTGGCCCGGTCACCCCCAACTGCCCTCCCCTGCCGGCCCGGTCACCCCTTACTGCCCTCCCCTGCCGGCCCGGTCACCCCTTACTGCCCTCCCCTGCCGGCCCGGTCACCCCTTACTGCCCTCCCCTGCCGGCCCGGTCACCCCTTACTGCCCTCCCCTGCCGGCCCGGTCACCCCTTACTGCCCTCCCCTGCCGGCCCGGTCACCCCTTACTGCCCTCCCCTGCCGGCCCGGTCACCCCTTACTGCCCTCCCCTGCCGGCCAGGTCACCCCTTACTGCCCTCCCCTGCTGGCCTGATCACCCTCCACTGCCGGCCATCTTGTGACGACATGGGGCGGCCATCTTGTAATGACATGGGCGTGCCCATCTTGTGACCACATGGAGGCAGCCTTCTTGTGCAAGGGTATGATGGTCAATTTGCATATTACCTCTTTATTATATATGATTAGAGGCCTAGTGCACAAAATTCATGCATGGGGGGGTACCCTCATTCCAGCCTGCACCCTCTCCAATCTGGGACCCCTCAGGGGATGTCTGACTACCGGTTTAGGCCTGATCCCTAGGATCTGACCTAAACTGGCAGTCGGACATCCCTCTCACAATCCGGGACCACTGGCTCCTAACTGCTCAACTGCCTGCCTGCCTGATTGCTCCTAATTGCCCCCCCCCCTGCTGGCCTGGTCACCCCCAACTGCTCTCCCTGCCGGCCTGACCTGCCGGCCTAAGTGCTGCCAACTGCCCCCCCCCCCACCACCACCACCAGCCTGGTCATGCCTAACTGCCACCAATGCTGGCCTGGTTGCCCATTACTCCCCCCTCCTGCCGGCCTGGTCACCCCTTACTGGCCCTCCTGCCAGCCTGGTCACCCCCCACTCCCCCACCCCCCCCCCCCCACTGTGGGCCTGGTTGCCCCACGCAGCCTGCTGCTCAGTCGTTTGGTCACCCCTCATTAACCCCCCTGCTGGCCTGGTTGCCCCACGCAGTCTGCTGCTCAGTTGTTTGGTCACCCCTCACTAACCCCCCTGCCAGCCTAGTCACCCCATACAGCATGTTTGGTCGTCCGTTCGGTTGCGATGGTCACTTAGGCTTTTATTATTATAGATATTTCTGATTTTACTTTTTGTTTACCTCTCTCAGCCACAGGGGCACTTAAACTAGTGTAACCCTATAGCTATTGTGAACCCTCATGCATGCAACATTTATGCTAATGGGCAATAAAAATAATTACCATAAAAATAAAAAAAAACTATTAAACTTAGAAAAATCAGTGGTGTACCTAGCCTGACATTCTGTATCTCTCAGTGAACAATATTTAATGCTTAGGGGAAGGTATAGAACCCATTATGTTCCTAACTGTGCAAAAGTATTCTAAGAAAAAATTACTTTTCCTACATTAGCTAACCATCAGCTTGAGGCCAAAACATAAGGGCTGTAAGAATCCAATACTTGGGAAATATTCCTTGTCGTAAAAAAGCAGGAGCTTATATGTTCTCTAGTCAATACTTTCTAGGATTAATTCAGTTCCTATTACACTATGCTGACAATTATCTTTTTAGGAATAAATAAGCCATTCTTTTTCTTTCAGTCTTAACATTAGTAGAATGTAACCTTTGAAATAACTGATCCAGTTAAACATATGCTTAAAACAGGAAAAAGAAGTGGTTCTTATAAGACATGCATTTTATTGACATTGTTTTCCTCGTGTTTTTTTTCCCTAACATTTTCCCTCTCAGCACAAACCTGTTCATGAGAAAGAACTTGAATCTAATCAATATATGGATAACACAGCAAAGCTGGGTGGAAGGGGCTGGCAGCAGGGGGGAAACCCACAAGACTGAAATTAAATTTTGATTGCTGATGACACCTCAATGGGAGATATTTATCTCCAGGCCGATCAGCTGTAAGGGCTGGCTGTGACCACCTACCACTGATCTCCATTCACAATAGAGGAGCTGTACAGGGGCCTACCCCACAGAGCAGGACTAACTTCATGAGGGCTCTGGTGCCTGCTAAGTCCACTCTTTTGAGGTGTCACTTGTGGAGGTGGTTGAGTGGTTATTCTTCAAGGTGGTTTGAAGCTGTCCACTGGGTTTTTTGGTTCTTGGACCTTCCAGGAGGTGCAGGCCAAGGTCAGCTGCTGCCTGTGTTCTGCCTGGGGCCACCTAGCATGAGCTATAAAGTGAGCTGAAGATGGCTGCTATTTGTGCTGGGTGAGGCCAAGCTGTGAACCAAGGTTGACTGCTGCTAGTGCTGGGCCTGGGGCGACTTACTAAGAGTTTCAAGGCATGCTGAGGCCAGGTGCTGCTTGTTTGAGAGATTTTAGAACAATCTGAAGCATGAGCCAAGACAGGCCATTTGTATGGAAAAACCACTGGCAACAGCTTGTGTGGGCCTGAAAGTTGGGTGGGGTGGGGCCTCAGTGAATCACTAGGGCAAACAATGTGAGCCAAGTTGATGGAGTCTCAGATATGACACCTGCCAGCCAGCTCTTTGAGGGGAGGGCTCATCAAAAGAACAAAGGCCTGTGCCAGCACTTCTGTCTGGAAGAATGCTGTCCCTCCAGCACCCTCCCTGATGCTGATAATTCAATTCTTCCCCATACATCTCTGGTGCCTTTCAAGCTGCTGCCCCAACACTGGAGCTCAGAGAACATGAGTCTGAGTAAGTCCATGCACGGGCCCTTTAAGAGGAACTGCCTTGGACTCCAGCAACCCTCCAGCTCCCTTAGCCTCAATTCCCGCAGATTTTACAGCCAGAAGTTATGGGGACTTCTCTTCCTGTCACTAGAACCCTGGCTGGGTCACCTGATGTGGGGCTGGGGGTGTCACCTCAGGGGGAACCTCTGTAGCTGAGATATCCCCCAATTTTTATCCACCACATATGGTTGTTGGATGAGCCTGTTCTGTGTTTCCACTCCTCCTACCAATTTCAATGTGGTTTCTTTAATTCCTTAGTTGCATGATTCCCATTCGGCCAGATTTCAGGCAGTTCTGAATGATGGTTGTTCTGTAGTTTAGTTGTAATTTTGATGTGGTTATGGGAGGAAGCAAGTACCACATTTACCTACATTGCCATATTGGCTGGAAGTCCTACAGAAATTCATTTTAGAAACTTCTCTAACATCATATAAATTCCTAGTCTCATTAACTTCATTATAAAATCATCCATATCAAAAGTTAATTAAGTACTTTAAATCTTTCTGATTTTCATTTGTTTTATAGAAATAAAGAGTAACACTTTATAGCACTGTTATAACACTGTTATAAATTCTAAGTGAAGTATTATATACATATATTTTTTAATCCTAACCTAAGGCTATTTTTCTTTTGATTTTTAGAGAGAATGGAAGGAGGGAGGGGGAGAGAAACATCAATGTGAGAGAGACACTCTCACCAGGGCAAAGATCAAACCTGCAACCAGGTACATGCCCTTGACCTGGAAATGAACTTGCTACCCTTTGGTGCACCTGACTGATGCTCTAACCAGCCAGGGCAAACTGAAGTACAATTTAACTCAAACTGATAGATCCAATTAGGAATACATTTTAATAATCGCTTATTACATCTAATTCCTAGTAACTATACAAATTATTTTGTAGAGAAAATGTTTTATATGAAAGAAATTTGCATCTTTTAATATTGCTAAGAAACCAAAACACAAACTTATATACCATACTTTGTGATTTTATTATGCTTTCAATTTCCCTTTTCTATAAGCTTTTTGGAGACCTGAGCCCCCACCTATCTCTGATTCTGAATCCCACATACCTGGAATGCTACATGAGCACAGTCAATTAACTGCATGCCCTGTAACTACAGCCTCAACATTTTTCAGTCACCAACTCTCTGGTGTTTATTCTTTAATAATCTTACATGGATAGGCTTAATTCATTTTCTATATTTTTTTACTCTGTACACATTTCCCTTTTAAAACATTACCCTACTCTGATACATTTCAATAGTGCATAGGATAAAGTTTTCATTTCCCTATTCTTTTTCTAAACATTGAATTTATTTCTTACCTATTCTATTTAGTCCTTGATAGGCAATAATAAAATTCAGGAATATATTGGAGTTAAAGAAAAAGTAATGCCTAAGAAAACCATTTTTGTACCTAACCTAGATTCAGAAATGTGTTCTAAAATGTTACCTGAAAGTTCCTCCTAGGAAATAATAACCAAGTCCTAAAGCTTAATCTTTATGGACTAAAAAATGTAACTAAATTTCTTCTAGTCACTCAATCACCTTGGTTTTTTTTTCTGGCTTGCAGCAGTAGAGGCACCTGTCTTCTCCCACTGGTTAATTCTAATCCTTGCACAATTCACTGAGAATTCCTGTAAGCCGACCATATAAATTTCTGCATGAATATGTATGAGTATTTTTATTAAAGCATATATTTGAAATAAACTCTTTTACTAGTAGATGTAGCCATATGGAAACATATTTCTATTGACCAAAGAGCTGATAATACTTTATAATCTCTTAAATCTTTATCCATGTTGTATCTCTTGCTGAAATTCATGAACATGTGGGTTTCAACAAGTGATACAATATAATTTTTCAGACTTCTTTCCCTCTCATAGCTCTTTGCTATAGCATACCCCAGACTTTCAAGTTCTGTTGTTCTAGTCATCTAGAGCACTAGAGTGTTGAGTCTACAAAGTCAAAAATAGGAATATTTTAGTAACAAAATAACTGCTAAATCTATTATTTTAATAATTTTGAATATTTAAAACTTACTACTCACTGGTTATTGAGAAATGGAAAATAACATTCCTAACAACAAACTTTATTATACTGATGGTGATTGTCTCATTAACCTGTAAGAAAGGAAAACATAATCAATAATTAGTAATCTGACCTACAGTTTGTTTATCTATTGTGCATTCAGTCATAACCAATGATAGCAGATATAATTGTTGGTATTAATCCAAAAATAATATCAGTTAATTTTTTCTATAAAAATAGAAAAGTACCAATAATTGTTGTCAAACATGGACCCGGACCAAGGCAGGTCTGTCAAATGGGTCTGGAAATAGGTCCTTGCGAAGTCATGAGGAAAACATTTCGGGGACTCATGCATAGGAAGATTTGAGGTGCAGTGGCAAGATGTACTGGAGGGGCACATGGAGCACAGATACCCCTGAAGTTGCTGCTGCACTGCTCATCCATGACCGTGTGGCTCAGCTCCATCTCACTGCAGAGAGGTCCAGCTTCTGGGGCCACAGGTCTGCACTTGTCACCACAAAGCCCAGGAGAAGGGACAGGACCCAGAGCTGTCATGCCATTAGCCTGACATTCGAGGCTTCAGTAGTCCAGCACAGTCTCTATTTCTGTCCTGCCTGCTTTTCTCAGCGTTTCAGCCCATGCAGCTACCACATCCAGGCCCATTCAGCTGCTAGGGAGAGAACAAGCCTGGGGTCTTTGTTAAGCTTTGATTATATCTCCTTGGCTTTGGGAAGGGGTACACTTTCTTTCAAACTAGCCAATGTTCTTCCTAATTCTTCGAGGGTTTGTGCTGGATCCGACCCCATCCAATCATATTCCTGGATCTTCTGGGATTCTATGCCCTTATCCTATCTGATCCTTATCCAGAATTTCCCAAGCTAGACTCCTCCCCTTTGATGGTGGTCATTTTGGCTCCTACTGTGCATGCCTTAAAGTTCTGCTTCCTCCTCTGGCTTCTACTGCACATGCACTTAGTACAAGGAACTCCCCGTGAGCCATCGTGGCTTCTACTGTACATGTGCCCAGCAAAGGGATTTCCCCCTTTCCTGGGGCCTCCCTCACCCTCCCCCACTCCCAATCCAGGCAAATGGGCCAGTTTTTCCCAAGAGAGATTGGAAAACTGGTCTGTCCTGATTGTTTGGGGATTAATTTTTGGCAGAGGATGTGGGTGTCCCTGGAGTGTCTGTGAAACTGCAGCTTCCTAGTTAATCTGGCTTAATTAGATGTTTCGCTCCCTTCTCTTTCATTAATATCTAACTAGCTGCCAACTATAACATAATCATTCATTTTATCATTTCAGTGGGTTTAATATACCACTTGTTTAAATTTGGAAAATAATTCTAGGTTAGTTGGTTAAGTAATACAGGTGGGGCAAAAGTAGGTTTACAATTGTGAGTTTGTGAGACACAGAGTTTATTATTGTATTATTATTTGTTAATTAATGAATTATTTTATATACAAACAACTGTAAACCTACTTGTGTCCCACCCTGTATAACAACACATCACTTTGAAAATATTTATCTTATCCTAATTGTCACTGTCAGTTTTTTCTTTATAGATTTGTTGAAAATGTAGCAACAACATTTCATGTTTCTATTTCTCAATATTTCTAATTATACTTGAAAGTTCTCTAAGTTTGAATTAAGTCAAATAACTGCTTTTTCCTGAATTCTGAAAATATATATGCTAAAGTTTTTCTTAGTATAATAATTTTTCACTCTTTTGACTTTTTGAAATTTACTTACTATTTGAACATTAAAACAAATTTAAAGGTTGAATTATAATATACCTTTATTAGTTATTTTAAAGCCTTTATGTTACTTGGAATTTTACTGCACCTAGACTTAAATAGTACTACCCTCTATTAGGCTAATGCAAACAAGAAAACAAATCCACAAACTCCTGCCCCTTTACTGTTTTCTGAAGCCCCCACATTTGAGCCATACATGTAGTCCCACGTCTTATTAGCGCTCCCCTTCATGTTCATCATTCAATTTTGTGTTATATATATATTTCCCCTAGAGCATGACATTTTAATCTGTCTTCCACAGGCTTATTTCAGCATATGCTCCATATGAAGCTAGAAGGAGTTGCCTGGTTGGTAGGTTTCTGTAATTTTAATCATTCAGTCATGTAAAGCCAGAGGGACTTACTGTTTGAATTACTATAAATTTCACATAGAGATGCTGTGTGGTGCAAAGAATGTAACATATTGTTTTTTTAAAAGGTTAGAAAGTCAGTTGAAACACAGTTGAATACAAATAAAACTATTTATTCAAGGAGAAGTATCTTGATTCCCTCACTTGCTTTGTGTAATCCTCAGAGCCAGCATGCCCTCATATTGGCTGAAAAGGACTCCACCACAGAGCATTATGTGAGAGGCGCTAAAAAGCATCCCTTGCCCGGGCGGCATGGCTCAGTGGTTGAGCACTGACCTATGAATCAGGAGGTCATGGTTCAAGTCCCGGTCAGGGCACATGTCTGGATTGCGGGCTCAATCCCTGGTGTGGGGAGTGTAGGAGGGAGCAAATCAATGCTTATCTATCATCATTGATGTTTCTATCTCTCCCTCTCTATTCCTCTCTGAAAAAAAAAAAAAAAGATCCCTTATTCCCTAAAACCTGTCTCCCTCCTGAAGTCTGAAAATGTTTCAGAGGATACACATGGGCCCTCCTACCATCACAGCCACATTTGAAATGCTTGTACTCCTAAGAAAAGGAAAACTGACTTTAATTTGAGAGAAGGTGTGCATTACTGGCATTAAACCTAGGATATGAGAAAACCGTGGCAGATAGGAGAGGTGTTGAAAAGAAATAAAGCAAAAGGACAAGAAATAAGTCAGAGACAGCAATAGCCAAACTTTCTCTAATTTACAATTTAAGACATGCTCTTCCTTAAATCTTGGATGAGACACTTCAAAGACAAAGAAAATGCTTTGAAAACACTGAAATAAAAAAATAAAATCTTCAAATGACTAGAATCAAGCTCATGTACCGATTTTATAGTTTTTATGGCAACAGCTGTACCTATATATTGTCCAGCTTTATAACCAGGTCAGATATCAAATTAAAGAGAAAAACTTAAACCCTTATGATACTAGAAAACATAATATATATATATTTTACCTTGATATGATATGCAGTTTAAAGTAATACAACCCTTTTAAGACAAAAGCAAGATAAATCAGAGACCATTTTTATATGCTTTTATACATTTTTGTATGAACACTTGCTGTTTTAAATAACTTTAACAGCTTTACACATGTTTAAAAATCTAATTACTACAAAGATATTATTATTTTTATTGTTTTGTTTGTTCATTTGTTTAGTTTTGTGCAATGTGCAAGATGAATTTTACAGAAAGTCAAAACTGATGTGAGCTTCCATCATGTGATTATTTAATGGCAGTGTTCTAGATTAAAAGTAAAATCAATCTACAGTATCATTGACCAGTTTTTCTGGGTAAAATAATCAAGTTGAATATGAAGTTGTCAAATTCTAAGTGTAAAGTCAGTCAGGATAGGCTAAGTTATGCTTCAGGAATAAAAAAAAAATCCCAAATTTTCATGTTGATTCAGCTTCTTGTATTTGTTCCAAGATCCAGTCTGATATAGACTTCACATCAACATTTACTCCCATCATCTCTACAGCAGGTAAAAGTGAATGTGGCAAATCTCTTAAAGCTTCCATAAGGAAGTGACTCATGATACTTCTGCTCAACATTTCACTGCCCAAAGCAAGTTAGATGATGCTGCCTAATCCAAAATCAAAGGTGAAGTACAATCTTAGCATGTTCCTGAAAGGAAAGTGCTTGTGAACAGACCACAAGAGAAAACTAGGCCAACAAAGACCAAGGAACCAGGGCATATGTTAAACTTAGCGGCCGTAAAGATGCTGCTCGGAGGCTAACAAACTGGTGGTGTGGAAATATGCAGTAAGTTTTGCTTCAATGAGAGTAATGATTCAAACTATCCCACTATAGGAATGTGGCTATTAAGACCACAACATAGCTGGGTCCCAAAAGACTTTGTTGCCTCTCCTTCTTACTGCCAGTATTGACTTGGAACTATCATAAGGGCTCAAAACACAGCTGCAAACGGCCTGTGTTTATAAATCAGTGTTAACTAGATTGGTAACTATTTACTGGTTGCACTTAGATTTCATTTTCTTTTCCTTTGTCCTAGAATCACTTTGTTTTGGTAGTATGTAATCTATTCTTTTAAGTGGATTGAGTAATTCCCTAGCGTTTTAATTGCAGGCCTAAAACCTCATCCTGCCCCCAGGATACTCTTCACTGGCTGTGCTTTCCCAGAGGTTGCCACCCCTCACAGCTGGAGACCAAGAAACAAGAGCAAAAGTCCAAAGATTAAGTAAGCACATGTTCTCTTCCCAACCTCTGAACACGAATGGAAATATGTTAATACCTATTTACCCATCTATGTACCTGTGAATCTACATAAAATTATGTTACTATTTTCATATAGTTCTGATACAAATATAGTTTTGTTTTGTCACAGATAAGATACTGATCTAATCTATGTATTGAAGTTAAACAGAAATTAAATAAATGATAGCTGTTCTGTATGAACTCACCATATCAATGCTGAGAGCTCAAGGCTATTTATAAATCTGGCCTTCATATTCACAGTGCCCTTAACTTTTTCTAATCCTTCTCTTTATTACCTCAAATCACCCTGAGGTTCACAACCATGTTTCTAATCACTATTGAATTTAGCTGAAGTCAGGACTAATGGGAGGTGTGGGTGAGGAAAGCAGGTGGCCTTACTTATAAAACCCTCCCAGGCAGCAGGGGCATTAGACAGTAGCATTTAAATCCCTTCATTTTATCATTAACTAGAGGCCCGATGCACAAAGTTCACACAAGGGGCTGGCCCTCCCAGCCCTGGTTGCCTCGTGGTGGTTCCAGAAGGTCGTTCCAAAAGGTCGTTCCACTGTCCAGTCTAATTAGCATATTAGCTCTTTATTATCTATAATAATAAAGAGGCAATATGCTAATTAGACCGGACGTCCTTCTGGACATCCTTCCAGACTACCTTCCTGACAAAGCTGGGGCTGCAAGGGAAGCCCTGGTCCCAGGTGCCTGCCGGTGGCTGGAGGGAAGCCCAGGTCCTAGGTACCAGAGGGAAGCCAATGCTGGCAGCTGGAGGAAGGAAGGCCTACACTTGCACGGATTTCATGCATCAGGCCTCTAGTATAGGATAACCAAAGGCTTGAACTAAACTGTAAAACTTTACTTCTTCAATCAAAAGTGTATGTTGGCTCAGTTTTGTGGCAGTCTGAGAGGCACTAGACTCTGCTAGGGAACCACACCCTGGCATGATATTCTCCTTTAGCACTATTGTGATTACAAATATATTCATCCTGTAGCTGTGTAGCTTAAGTTCCAATAAATTGGTCAGTAAAGTTGGAATTGCCTACTACTCTAAGTAAAGTTCCCTTTTGCTTTAAAATTCTAAATTAATTCTTTTACAAACTGCATAATGCCCTAAATTGTAAGAAAAAAACAAAATACAGAACCTATTACAGAAAATCACTTTTATTCACAGTAACCTTTAATTTGCTGATTTGACTCTGTCCCCACATTTTTAATATTTTTCTGTAGAAAAACACATTTTGAAGATTTAAAAAATTGAGAGAGAACATGAGCTCTTTTCGGGATTATCTATATATATAAAAAGCCCATGGCCCTAACACCATAACGACCAAAGACTGGCACGGGTGTGCAGGGCTGCGGGCGAGGTGGGGTGGCAGGCAGGTGGGTGGGACACGCACAGGTGGGCGGGGCTGTGAGCATGGCAAGGCCATGCGGGTGGGTGGGGCCACGCATTTTCACATGCTGGGCTTCTTGTCACATACTAGAGGCCCGGTTCATGACATTTGTACACTCGGGGGTCGGGGGGAGTCCCTCAGCCTGGCCTGTGTCCTCTTGCAGTCTGGGAGCCCTTGGGGGATGTCTGACTGATGACTTATGCCCAGGGAGGAGTGGGCCTATGCTGTCAGTCGACATCCTTAGCGCTGCCATGGATGCAGGAGAGGCTCCCGCCACCACTGTTGCACTCGCCAGCCATGAACCTGGCTTGTGGCTGAGCAGCGCTCCCCCCGTGGGAGTGCACTGACCACCAGGGGGCAGCTCCTGCATTGAGCATCTGCCCCCTGATGGTCAGTGCATGTCATAGTGACCGGTCATTCCACCGTTTGGTCGATTTGCATATTAGCCTTTTATTATATAGGATAAAACATTCACCTCTACTCTGAGTAAAAATTAAGAGGAGAAAGCACATTTGATTTGCACCTCATAAAAAAACACAATACTCTTGTTTTCAAAACTCCTGATAATAAGTCACTGAGGGGGATATTATTTTAAAGTAAATAACTTTGTCCATAAGAATGCAACTAAATTGAGAAAAAAATGTTAATTAAGTCTTAAGCTCTGTGTTAAACAAAAGCATAGTAGATTTCATATGAGAGGACTCTTTACCAAATTCAGTGTCTTACCTAAGGCAACTATAATTGTAAAGTACTCTTATTTTGAATATAAACTGGAATTTATCATTTCCTACTGGCAGTAGTGTAATGTTAATCAGTGTACTGTATGGTCCTTGATTTCTTTAATAGGAGGGAAAACAAATAAATGTGATCTTATTAAGGTAACAGAGGATGGCAGAGGCCCCTTCTCCATCGATGATTACCTACATAAGTATCTCTCAGCCTTTCAACCCAGTGGTCTACAGTCCTGGTGTCAACAAAGGGGCTACAGTACCCACTTTACTGTACTTTTACAAAGTTTAATTGAGACCAAATATGGAAGGGGCAAGTTCAGTGCCTATAATATAGGAAGCATCCAAAAATCATCAATTTTTATTATAACACAGGCAGTGGCTCACTCCAGAAAGCAATCTTTACTCCCCTCTCTCACTCACATCCTGCCCAAATCCAATTAATCATTGAATTCTACTCTACAGTTATTTAATCCTTAAATCCTAGTTGAATATCATTTGAATCTATTCACTGCTCTTTACTTACACTGCAATTACTTTATTCTAAGCCTCATTTTTCACCAGATTTACTCTTCATAAATATTGACTGAGTGAATGAGTATTTGGCCATCAATTTAATCTAAACTGTATTATTCTCCTTTTCCCAAATCTACCTTAAATCTATCTTCAATCAGTTTTTGTTGATGGTTCTTATATTACTACTCATGCCTGGAATTGCCTTCTTCTCATCAATCCTATTAAGACCTAGCAGTTTATCAAGGCCCAGTTCAGAAAGCCTCCTTTATTACTCTTCCCCCTTCAGAATAGAAAGCAATCTGCTTTTTAAATTCAACTAATGAAGAGTGATGTCTGCACCTTTCTTATGGCACTTTTATGGCAACTCTCTTCTGATAGATTAAGTTTGAGAACTGGATACGTGAAAAGATCATCCTTATATGTTGCCAAGAGCCTAGAACAATTTATTCTACATAATTGGAGCTTAATACTCATTTGTCCTAATGTTGTTGATATATTAACACATTGCAGTGTATCTCCCCAACCTAGTTGCAAATGGTCTTAAGAAATGTGTTTAGAATGCAGATTTCCAGGTCTCATAGCAGCCTAATAAATCCATACCCTGGAGGAGGCCTGCTCAGTTCACCTCTTTAGGTGATTGCGATGTATCCTGTGTGTGGATAGGCAAGCTTAAGTACTCACATGTGCATTTCCTAATGCTAACAATATTAAACTTTCCTTGAAAAGCAGAAAGCACTGTGTGTATCTGGCCTTTTTGAAATTTCCCTATTTTTCTTAGCCCAACAATTTATACTTTTATAAAATTGTCTTTATCTAAGTCCTTCTTTATTAAACTATAAAATCTAATACTGTTTTTAATCAATAAAGTTAAAAGATTTAAACAATAAAAAACCCGCATCATTTTATAGCTTTTTCTGCCACTTTACAAGAACATTATATTCTATAATCTGTCCATTTAATATATATTTACCATTTCTATTATTTCATCTGCTTTTTCAGCTACTTTATTTTCAGCCTTGTCCACAATCATCATGAATATTTTCATAACTCAATATTATCACTGGGCTCAATAAGGCCCATCTTCACTTAAAAAAACCTTTGATCTACCTTTTTCAACACTAATTATTTCTAGCATTTTATAATAATATTTTTTCTTATACTTTATAGTTTATTTCCCAGACAAATCATCTATTCTGAGTCTGCCAAAATGGTGGCATTATTTCCTCTCAGAAATACAATAACACATAAGGCCCTGATTCTATTCTTAGATTTGAAATGATATATAAAAATTTGCCTGGTGAGCAAAGATCCACAGTCTTCTCTCTTTTCCCTTTCAAAGTTACATGCATTAGTACACCACAGATGCAATTCAATCCAAACTTCTTGACAGAAATGCAGGATCAATAATAAAAGTAATATTAGATCACAATAAACAAATATCAAAATTCATTTTAAAGAACAAAAAAAGAATATGTTGATCCAGTTTAATAAAACTCAAGTATAGTAATCTACAGAACTAACTAATGTTTGTAAGAAAAAGCATTCCTTTTAATACATTTATAATAATCTATAAATAACAGTTAGCATTGGTTCAAAATATACTTTGTAGCAGATGCTTTATAAAATTATGTCTATTCTATTTATATTAATCCTGTTAGATTAAGTACCATTACCCCCAGTTTATGGACAGATGTCTATTAAGTAACTGTTTCAAGCCACGTGACCAGTTCATACAGCCTTGCCAAGTTTCAAGCCCAAGTTTATCAGACACCAAAGCATTTTACCACACCATTTTGCCTACCACTGAAGAAAAACTGATCATAACCAATAAGGTCCCAAGGGACCAGTATGCTCTGTTACTTTTGATTTAGTCACTTGGCCTTCCTGGGTTTCAATTTCTTCTTCTCAATATTAGGATATTGTGTTAAAAGTTCCCAAAGTCACCCAAACCGGTTTGGCTCAGTGGATAGAGTGTCGGCCTGCGGACTGAAGAGTCCCAGGTTCGATTCCGGTCAAGGGCATGTACCTTGGTTGCGGGCACATCCCCAGTGGGGAGTGTGCAGGAGGCAGCTGATTGATGTTTCTCTCTCATCGATGTTTCTAACTCTCTATCCCTCTCCCTTCCTCTCTGTAAAAAAATCAATAAAATATATATTTTTTTAAAAAGTTCCCAAAGTCCCCTGAGGCATTGAAATTCTGAGATTCAAGTGTAGAGAATCTAACTCTTCTCTCCATTTCATTTGTTGTTTTTCCTTAGAGTAAGAAATCACTACCATCTAGCTGGAGTTATAACTTTCTTTGTCTTTCTAACTCAATCCCTTCTAACACTTGTTTATTTTCTCAGAATCATTTAATCTATCATTGGGATTACAGACTAAAAAATGAAAATTTTGGTCAGCATGACATTAACAATGGCATGTTTAGTTCACATATCTAGAAAATTCAGAAAGACCCGATTCTTTATATATTCAATTAATGTATTCTTCTGCTGCTTTTATGACAACAACTAGAGGCCCAATGCACGAAAATTTGTGCAAGAGTAGGCCTTCCTTCCCCCGGCTGCCAGCACCAGCTCCCCTCCAGCCCCGGGACCTGGGCTTCCCTCCTCCAGCAGGCACCTGGGACCCGGGCCGGCTTCTGGAACCAGCCTGGTTTCCCTCCAGCCCCAGCTTCATCAGGAAGGACATCTGGAGAACGTCCAGTCTAATTAGCATATTACCCTTTTATTATTACAGATGATCTGGATGTGACTATATTGTTTGCCTTTTTGCTGCATTGGTTTTCTCACACAAAGACTCTCTTTAAAACATCTGAGAAACAGTAAAGCATTGAAGTATAGATTGGGAGTAGGCTAGAATAAATAACTTGGAGCATTCTATCATGGCCTTCAAAGGCATAGCCAAAATATGCCAGAAAAATTAGAGTTGACACCAATGTAGCAGATGGGAAGGGTAAAAGATTAGAGGAAGTTTTAAAAGGAGCATGCTAAGGTCATTGTCTTATGTATAAAGATATCAATGGAGTTCAGAAATTTATAGACAAAAATAAACTTATATGTGAATCTTATTAAGTTAGAGGTATCCTTTAGAAAATAAAGAGTAGGATTTAAAAAACAAAAACTTTTAAATCAATATTTTTAAAGAGTGTAGGGAAGAAGGAGAAAAGAGCATAAAAAAATACAGAAATAGAAAATATAAAATAAAATGGCAGAATAAGTCCTATTGTAGCCCTACTTACAATATATATAAATTTATTGAATGTATTAGTTAAAACAGAGACCTTCAGACTTGTTACAAAAATTTTTTAAAAAATAAAGAACCATAAATATTTTGTTCATAAGAGACTAACTTAAAGCAAATAAATATAGAAAGTTAGAAAAGAAGCAAATGAATAAGATGTATTTGACAAATAATAATAAAAGAAAGCCAGATGGTAACTTTAATAACAAGCAAAATGTAATTAAATTAGGATTATGAGGAGATCTTGAGACCAAAATGTTTGAAAAGTTCTGGTCTGTATAGATAGTCCAATAGCATCAACAAGCAAGCTCTATACCAGCAATAATCTACACTAATAAAAGAGAAACATGGTAATTGGCGTACGACCGCTACCCTTTTCATTGGCTAATCAGTGAGTATATGCAAATTAACTGTCAGCCAAGATGGCAGCCAGCAGCCAGGCACTGAAGCGAGCAGGGAGGCTTGCTTGCTGCAGACTCCAACGTTCACCGCCTCACTT
Source organism: Myotis brandtii (assembly GCF_000412655.1). NCBI lineage: Eukaryota > Metazoa > Chordata > Mammalia > Chiroptera > Vespertilionidae > Myotis > Myotis brandtii. The sequence continues at coordinate 2,254,192 of NW_005355461.1, read as the reverse complement.
GCCGGCCTCTCAGTTGCAA
>NW_005355461.1:2219081-2253080 GCF_000412655.1 Myotis brandtii | reverse complement strand
CTGCACTTAGGGATTGGGCCTGCCCTCTGCCACCTGGGAGCAGGCCTAAGCCAGCAGGTCTTTATCTCCCGAGGGGTCCCAGACTTCGAGAGGGCACAGGCCGGGCTGGGGGACCCCCCTCCCCCAACCCCCCGAGTGCACAAATTTTTGTGCACCGGGCCTCTAGTAACTAAGTATAACATGATAGAAATAAGACACCCTCCACAATCATAATTCATGAATTATCTAGAAATTAACATATGAGTGAATGCTCAAGACTTTTCTAGAGAAACTAGAGGCCCAGTGCACAAAATTTGTGCATGGGAGGGGGTCTCTCAGCCTGGCCTGCACCCTCTCCAATCTGGGACCCCCTCGGGGATGTCCGACTGCTGGACATCCCTCTCGCAATCCAGGACCGCTGGCTCCTGACCGCTCGCCTGCCTGCCTGCCTGATCACCCCTAATCCCTCTGCCTGCCTCCCTGATCACCCCTAACTTGCCCCTCTGCCAGCCTGATCGCCCCTAACTTGCCCCCCTGCCAGCCTGATTGCCCCTAACTTGCTCCCCTGCAGGCCTGATCACCCCTAACCGCCTCTGCTTCTGCCCCCGGCCTAAGCCACAGTCTGGCCTCCCTCTGTGGGAGGCGACCTGGCAGATCAGGGGAAGGCGCCGCCCCCAATACCCTGCAACTGCTGCCACTGCCAGCCTGAGCCTCGGCCCTTCGCAGCCACCTGCAGCTGCCTGAGCCTGGGCCCTTCACAGCTGCTGCGGCTTTGTCCGGAAGGATGTCTGTAAGGTCGTACGGAAGATGTCTTCCCTAATTAGCATATTACCCTTTTATTAGTATAGATGTGTTAAACTTATTTCAGACTAAAAATAGATCTACCACACAACCCAGCAATTCCACTTTCAGGTATTTATCTGGAAAAAAAAAACACACCCACACACAAAATAAACCCACTCACTAATTTGAGAAGATATATGCACCTCTATATTCATTGTAGCATTATTTACAATAGCCAAAAAAGTGAAGGGGAAAATAAATCAATAATAATGTGACTGATGATTACTAGAATTAGTGGTGTGATCACATTGTAAGGTTTAAAAATGTTGAATCACTCACTATGTTTTATACCTGAATATAGCTAATATAACTAATATAGTATTGTATACCAACTATACTTAAATAAAAAATCACACAATAAACTTAACAATAATATTTAATTAAAAAATAAATAAAATAAACTGAAGACCTGAATGAGTGGACCAGTAAACCATGTTCACATATGAGATGACTAATATTTTAAAGAAGTAAACTTATCTCCAAATTAATTTATAAATCCAATGCAATCAAAATTTGCAGAAAAATAAAAAGATCTACAAATAGCTAAGAAATTTTGGAGGAAGAGTAACAGAAATGGATAAAAAGCCCTAAGAAATGTTCAGATGTACTAAAAATTCTAGAACAATTGAATGGGTTTTTTAATTCTGTTCTAGAGAACAGCCCATGTTCTCTAGGTAGCTGATACTCTTGATACACTTCACATCTTCTTTGATGTAGTTTTCTAATTGCAAATGCTTATACTATTTTGTCTGAACACTTTCTCTTGTCACTGGAGCTTCTTTGTCACCTGTATAGATGGTCACACTTCAAGGGACTTAACAGTGTTTAGGAATAGCCTTCAAGCAATAAATATTGATAAGGTTTTCAGCAATATGCTGGCACTAGCTCCTACCAGCTCAAGAGAGCCAATTGTTAAAATTTTAGGAATGCTGCAAGGTAGTTTAAGGTGCTTAGTAGCTTGCAATCATCTATGATGAGGGTATTTACTCTGCAGATACCAGCAAATGCTACAAAGTAAGTTTGTTATTGTGTTGTTTCAGAAAACCTGTTAAGTCTTTACCAGCACACTAATGGTGCGGTGTATCAATACCCCCTGGATCTCTCTAGAGCAGTGGTTCTCAACCTTCCTAATGCCACCACCCTTTAATACAGTTCCTCATGTTGTGGTGACCCCCAACCATAAAATTATTTTCGTTGCTACTTCATAACTGTAATTTTGCTACTGTTATGAATCGTAATGTAAATATCTGATATGCAGAATGTATTTAGGCGACCCCTGTGAAAGGGTCGTTCGACCCCCAAAGGGGTCGTGATCCACAGGTTGAGAACCGCTGCTCTAGAGTGTACTAGGGACTAAAGTGGTTGTTAGCTTCCAAACTCATCTTACTTCCCTACTTAATGGCCCTCACCTTCAAAAACACTACCTGCAGTTTGTCTTAAGAGTTCGCCTTTGGAGGAACTCAAAGTAAGATAACCCATTTAGAAATGGTCATAATGACCATTAAGTGCCCTAAGATTTTTGAAGGAGAAATTTAAGAATAAAGTGTCAAGGAGTTCAAAGACTTTGTCTCCTTCATTAAAGACAAAATATCTATCTTCATAAAATTGGCCTGACATTTAACAGGCCCTATAGACTCAAAGGGTATATCAGGCTTGGGAAAACCTAGTCATGCCTATTTGTGGGGGAAATGTCTCCAAGAGCCAACTGAATATCATGTCTTTAAATTACAGTGACCATTTTAAAAATGAAATAATTATCGTTGGTTTAATTCTAAATGGAAAGATAATACATTTTTAAAAAACATTTTATATGAGCTTTCCATTTAAGTTTTATTTTTTAAAAAACCCACAATAGACTAGATTCTGTTGTAGAAAAATATAATTTCAATATGTCACTTTTATTTTTTAAAGAAGTTAAGTAATAGTCTGCAGCCAGCAAATTAGTTCAGAATAGTGGCTGTCATGATTGTAGGGGCTATTTAAGAAGTTGATAAATAATAACAAACTTCTCCCTAGAAAACCACACAATTGCACACACATAATTTGGCATGAAATTTTAGGGGTGAAGAACTCTAAGATATGATTATAATTTCTCACATTTTATTTTCAAAAATCATTCTGAGGTAGGACATTAAGAGTAAATCCCACATCTCATTCAGCCCATGCCTATTTCTTTATATTTCCCTCTCCACACACAAGGTAGGAAGCTATGTCATCTGATCTGCCCTGTGCTGAGAATCAAGAGCAGGACTGACAAATTTCTGCAGAGGTTCACTTCAACAAGATGCCTCTGACGAAGAAGTGATATTTTTCTTTCAGCTTTTATTAAAAAAAAAAAAAGATACAGAGATAAGTAAATATGTCTGCGTGGATGATACATAACTTAACTGGGGAAGAAAACGATATGTCCTGCTAAGAGTTTCATCAGTTTCTTAGCTAGGAAAAGGTATGTGTGCCTCAACCACTCCCTGAATACTGCTATATATGGTTTATAGTGGTTATGTGCTTAAATTAACTGGAGAGTAAGCTCTATACTGTTCTTATTTGCAGAATGAATTTAGTCTTCCTCATTTTATCCTTTGGTGACCTTATAATCCATGCATGTATTACCAAAGCAGGCTGTAGTCACAGCTGATGTTTTAGGAAACCCTGGATCTCCTTTGATGCTTATTCTCACCTCCCTAATTCCAAATATCTTATTTTCATTCCCTTTTCTTGGTTACTCTGGACCTAATAATCTTGTCGATTCTTTTACAACAGATGAGATTTAATTTTTACCTTCATTATTTTTCCTGTTAAAATAAAGCAATAATAACATATCTCATAGGGTATGGTGAGGATTAAGTGATATAATCCATGTAAAATGCCGAGAACAGCTCTTGGCGCCTATTAACCACCAATAAATGTTACCCATTAGGCCTAATTTCTATGGCCTCACAGTAAATTTCCTTTTCATTATATTTAGCCTGCATTAGTTTTGTTTCCAGGGACCAATGAACCATATCTGACTTTTCTGTCGCTTTCCATGGTCTTAGATGAGGACTCCTGCCTCTAACTCATCAGACCATCGCCTGGCCAGACAAGAGCCAAGTGCTTCAAGACAAGAAGTGGACCAAGCAGTCATTACTTGCCCTGAGGACAACTTCTAAGGCTACATGAGTAATTTACTTCATTTTCTTTAATTCATTTTTCCTGAATAAGCCTTGTCTTAAAGTAGAAAAATGCTGAATTTCAGTTGGAGTACAGAAAGACCATTTGCTCAGGGAATAAGATAAACATTAAAACTGTGAAATTGTGGCTTTTTTCCCCCTTTAAAACAGCCCATTATATCTATTGCTGATAAGGATGAAATTACACCAAAAGCGTTGGCCAGTAAATAACCTGAAATACTCAAAAGGACAAATTATTCAGTATCCATTACATGACTATTCCATGTGATCAATGCATTGATTCTCAAAACAATGTTACACTAACGTACTAGTTGCTATAATCAATTCTCAAAACAATGCTACACTAACCTGCACAGTTACTGAATACAGGTAAAAGTCTCTAAAAACTTCACTAAATTGTTACCTAAGAAATTATGTTGAAATTGAGTCATTTAAAATATTACATAAGCAATAAATAAGCCAGTCAGAGAAAGATAAGTATCACATGATCTCACTCATATGTGGGATCTAATGAACCAAATAAACTGATGAACAAAAATAGACCCAGAGACATAGAAGCATGAACAGACTGCTGAATCTCAGAGGGAAGGTAGGGGAGGATGGGTGGGGAGAGATCAACCAATGAGCTTGTATACATATATGCATCATCTGTGGACACAGGCAATGGTGTGGTGAGGCCCTTGGGGCGACAGGAGTGAGCTGGAAGAGGTCAGTGGGAGAAAAAAGGGTTAATTGTGCAAAACTTTCAACAATAAAGATTTAAAATAAATAAGTTAATTAAATAAAATATTATATAAAATATATGAATATTGTAATTTAGTAATTAAAATAGGAAATGTCCTTTGTCTCTTACTAGATGTTCTATTTACATCTTTAATTTTCAATTTACATAACATTTACATACATATCTTATGACCTTAAGCAAACATAAATAAAAAATGTTTAGCCTTTTCACCCATTTGCAAATTTGACCTGAAAAGAGACTGTCTTCTTATAGTCTAAACCATTTAACAATGTCATGCATGCAACACAGATACTGTGAAGTAATGGCTCTAAATAGTAATCCTAATATCCACCTGGTAGTATGTTAGTAGAAAACAATCTTGAAATGTTTGGGCTGTATTTTAGATAATAAAGAATTTAAGCTTAGGACAACTTTTGAAAATAATGTAATAGTTTCATGTCCTGTGCACCAAAATAGCTAAAGAGGCTTTTAATTGATTTTTAAGGAAAATCTTTTATTCAGTTTTGCTTCATTGGACAATAAAACTTAAAGTGATAATAAAAAAAAGTATGGACTTGGGGGTATGACAAAGAACTATAGTTGGTTGATTGAGCATGCACATTCAGACTGAGGTGCTAACGCTGACAGGTTTTTAGGTTAGTCCTTTTTTTTTTTTTCTGAGAAATCCATGAGAGAAAATTTTAGTGCAACTAAAAGCCAGACTCTAATAACCATAGTTGAACCAACAATAAAATAAAAAGTTTCCACAGCTCTTTCTAACTCACTCTTCAAAGGCAATAGCCCATGGTGGATGTGGTGGATGGTGCCGATAATGACAAAATTGCAGAAAATTGAAATGTCTTTGGACATGGTCTACATATCAACTCGCTTATTCTCTGTTTCCTTTAAGGGTTTGTATCAAGATGAGGGGTGGAAAGTCTTATGTTTTATATATTTCACTGAATGTAGCTCAAAGTTAAGCAAAAAAGTTCCCCCTTTTCTTCATAAGAGTTTAACTGCTATGTGGACTCAAGTAGCATATAAAGTCAAACATAATTTTCAGCAATGGTATGCTTTAAAATTTAGATTAGATAAAAGCAATTTCTTTTTCTATCTTCTCCATTTCTTCAGGGAAGAGTTTAGACACTATTGGACATGAAAAAACAACCAGTACCTTTATTGGTATTCCCTCCTGTCAGCAATTCATGTGAAGTTTTTTTGTTTTGTTTTTTGTTTTAACCCTCACCCTAGGACTGACTCTCTCTCTCTCTCTCTCTCTCTCTCTCCCCATTTAGCACTGATTTGCTTGGCTTCTAATATTTGAAAGTGGATTATCAAATATAAATATTCATAGGAATTATCTGTGAATATGAGTCATCTGAATTGGATGGTAACTTTGGATTTCTAGCTAATATTAAATAAGTTTGGAAATGTAATACAAGCATATATTGGTTTTCTGTTCCTATAATCAATCTTCATCTGATGGAAGCTAAGAATGATGTTCTGGGAAATATTGTAGAAAAGTTATCTTGTTTGTGTTTTATAGTCAACTTGGTTGATCTGATCACTCATTATATACTGGAAAGTTCTACAGATAATACTTTTACTTTTGTAGGGGTACTACTTTCTTAGCTATGACAGAAATTTTTTAAATTACCCCCTTATCAATTACTAGGTTGATTCTAATAATATGGTTTTCTAAGAACAAACATAACTAAAAACTGTAGTCATGGCTTTTTAAAATTGTTGCTAACTAGACTTTTTAAAATATTACATCTTTTTATTTTACAAAAAATAAAATATCAAACTTATCAGTGTACTCTTTATAGGCAAATACATTAATCCACAATAAATTACACATGTATTAATAGCTGGAAAATTCATTTGTAGCTAGAATATCAATGCAATACCATGGATCTGTGTCTCGAGAACTGGCAACTAAGTTTACACTCCTTTGTAAATTAGTTTACATGTATGTTTTCAATAAGATATACTGTTTTCATATTAAATTTATCAAAACTTTTAATAAATAGCCAATAGAAATAAAAACCTAAATTAAATATTTTTAAAAGTTTTTTAACTTCCAAAAGAACTTTTGTAATTTCTATTGACTATTTTTCAAAAAGTTTTTAAAATAAACTTCCGAAAATAACTTCTAATTTTAAATTATTTCATCTCTGTCAGCATTTTTTCTAGAATTCTCATTTTTTCTTCACTTTCTGTTCCTTTATGTGGTAGATTGTAATAATGACTCTACCTTTTATTCCTCTCTGTATCTACATCCTTTGGAGTCCTTAAATCTCTACCCCTTGAATCTGAGCTGACTTTATGACTTGGTTTGGAAAATAAAAGCAAAAGTAACAGTGTAGCAGGCCCTGCACACTCCTCTCTATTAGAACTCTGCCCAGACACTATATAAAGAAGCCTGGGATAGTCTGTTGGATAATAAGCAATTGTGTGAACTAGAGCTGAGTCAACAGAGTTGTTCTAACCAAGACCCTGACATATGAGAAAGCCCAGCCAAGAACAGCAAAGCTGCTCAACTAAAGATGTGTGAGGGAGTTCAGCCATGAGGAGACTGCCCAGATGAGCCCAGCCTAAGCTTCCATCTAGGAATGTCATGAGCTAAATAAATGATTGCTGTTTTGACCCTGAAATTTGAGGTAGTTTATTACATTGAAATAGCCAATTAATGCAATTAAACATTGCAAAGTCTAATAGATTGGGGCTGTGAATTGATTTTTACTATGAAGTGTCATTCTCTAGCATATGCCTTTCATTTAAGAATGATTCTTATGTGAAATGTCAACAAGATATGTGTCCTCTCTTGCCATTATCTACAATGATGCATGCTACAGTATGTTGTAAATATTTTACAAAAAAACCGGAGGGACAGTCGCCTTCTATTACTTACTCATTCTCTCTTCCTTGTCCTATTTTTCTATTCCTTTTCACCATTCTTTCTTATAAAAAAAAACATAACCCAACTCATAGCTGAAACAAACAATAGAGGTAGTTTACTCCCTCCATTGGCAAATTAGATTATTTATTGACTTATGCAGAAATCTATCAGAACACTATTTCCAGACTTCCTCTCAAAACATTTGGTGCAAGAGTTTAACAATGTGCCACTCTACCTTCCATTGTTCATCAGGGGTTTGATAAAATGTTAGTAATGATGATGGAAAGTTCCAGTGGCTTTATATTATTTCCACTTAGTGAAGCAATCTGAATGGAACAGAAATTGCCAATCTTTTAACTTCCAATAGTTTTTTCAGTGATTTCTATATAATGATATTGCCTGAATATACTAGACCTGTCAGGAACTACTTACTTCTTTGAAACATATTTTACAACACATACTTCCTAGTCAATCTGTGTTTTTCTGTTGCACTTTTTAAAATTTAGTTCCATCAATATACTATCATAAAAAATCAAATCTCCAAAATAATATGGCAAGTCCTTCCCATGACTTGCAACCTTAGATTGCTAAGATTTACTAAGTCTTAAATCACAATGGCTGGCACAGAGCAATTGTTCTAAATGGCTGCTCTGAGTCCCAATTTAAAAGAATAAGAACTGGGCCTGGCCAAGGGCTCAGTTGGTTGAGCATTGTCCCAAGCACTGAAAGATTGCTGGTTTGATTCCCAGTCAGGACACATACCTAGGTTGAGGGTTTAATCCTCAGTCAGGGAGGGTGAGGAACGAGGCAACCAATTGGGGTCTCTCTCTCTCTCTCTCTCTCAGCATGTCCTCAGGTGAGGATTAAAATAATAATAAGAACAGGTGTTTTTAACAAATAATTCTGAGCAAATATTTAGTATCCTGAACTTCACTAGTTATTGGGGATACAAAGACAGTATTTTTTTTTCTTTGAGATACCACGCCAAAGAGGAGATGATATACGTAAACAAAAATTATATGTTATGGTATAGAAAAAGAGATTGAATAAATTTGAGCAAGAGTAAGGAGAATGGAGTAACTCCTCCTGAAAAGTTAGGAAATTGTCACAAAAGACCCTTTAGACTGCATAAGTCCTTTGATTTGTCAAGTATGGAGAAAAGAGAAAAAGCACAGATTTACAAGAAGAACTGTTGTCATCCCTGTTCTAATCCACATCCCTTTCAATTCACCCCTTTGGTAAGGAAGGGATTCTCATCCCATGGTTATAGGGATGGCTGAACACATGACACCCAACACAGGACAATGAGGCCAATGGGAGTTACTAGATTATTTACTGACTTACATAGAAATATAGTCACAAATACTCACAGTAAGGAGGAGGACAGTGTCACACAGAGCCACATGGGCACTGACTCAGGAACACAGTGAGCAACTGGGGTCGTAGAAGGCAGGCTTCATAGTATTTTGGGGATGAGGTACCCCTCTGTTTCCTGCAAGACAATGTCATCAGCTTGTTTGAATGATGTCATGGCTGTCAGGGAAACCTACTACTCAGAGATAAGCAAAACTACATCTGGTACCTTAATAAGTGGAACTGTCTGGCTAGGGAAACTTTCTGTTCAGGAAACAAAACAAAAAAAGGAGTGAAACTTGCAATTAGGTCATTATAGACCCTCCTGATTGTACCAGATGTTAAAGCAGCACATAATTTTGAGTATCAACTTTCAGTCTTACACCACAGCGATGGAATGTGAAAGGCAGAGAACTCTGAATATCCTTGATGTTTCATCAATATGATGAAAATTTCTGTGGTTTAGGGCACAGATGGGTAGAAGGTGACAAGGATGGAAAGTTTTGCAGATATATTTGGAGTTTCTGACAAATTTTTATGAGAATAGTAATTCCGCCTGTCTTGTTCAAGATTGTGTGCCCAGAATTTAGAAAAATACTTGGCATATAGTATATTTCAGAAAGCAATTTAAATGAATTAATAAAATAATAGTTCATGATAAGTTTTATAGTGGTATAGAGATGCACAGATAAATAAAACCTAGCCCTTTACTCACAGGCATATTGTCCAGTAAAGATAGAACAGAAATATACTCAAAAAGGTCGACTATTGAAATCATATTCAAGTATTATGTTTGAGACAGATTTCTAAGAACCTCTTTAGGTTACATTAAAGTTTAGATTTAATTCTATAGTCAATGAAGAGATGATAGAGGAGTTTAAGGATTGTAGTGACATAACTGTACTTATTATTTAAGTGGAAAGCCCTAATGGCAAAGGAAAGTTTCAACTGAATTGGAGAGAAACTGAAGGTTGTGGGACCATGGGTTAAGAGTCAAGAAGATACATTATGGGGATATGAACTAAAGTAATAAGATTTGGCACAGGGGGGAATGACAGATTTGAAATAATTTCTAATTTCTGTAAGATAGCACAAAGAAAAGTGGTGACTTATATCATATAGAAATCCACATCCTATAATATAAGCAAAAAGAAACTGATATAACTGGACAGATCCCGGAAAAGGTTAATGCTTTGAGACACCAGTATGAAAGAATATAGATAAGAAAATTAGAATACTTGGATAATGAATATGGAGCAACAGAATGTTCCATTCCAGAGTATGAAATGCTTAGCAGGTAAGTGTTTATCCCCTAGGCAAAACAAAAACAAAACAAAACAATGTGTTCATCTCTAAAGAAAAGAAATTGGCTCATTAGGTGAACCATGCATTTTCCCATAGCAAATGCCTACTATATGGAAGTTAAGATTTTCCCAGTCCTGTCTTTCACAAATTCCTCTCTAAGGAAAGGCTGTAGGAGACAGACACCACTACCCATTTCTACTAATATCATTTGAATTATAAATATACATGCAAGATATATCAAACATTGAAGATACCTCACACTATAAGTAAAAAAGATTAAAATAAAAGACATACAAACAAAAAATGACTACAGATCTAACAATGACAATCCAGGGAATAGGAAATAATTTTTTTAAAAGGCCTCCTAGTAGCTTAAGAGAAATTCTATAGTATAGCCACAAAAACAAAGACAAGATGCATGAGCAGATCAGAAAACAACAAGAATCTCAAGAACATAAAAATATTATTGCCAAATAAAAATTTAATTTAAGTGTTAAAAACATAAAATTGAGAAAATCAAGAGATGGAAAATATAAGAAAAAATATTTTCTAAAGATAAACAGGCCTAACTGAGGAGTCCAACCTCAAATTAATAATGCCAGAGAGAGAATACCAAGGGGAGAAACTTTCAATGAAATAATATAAAGAATACCTAGAGATTAAGTTGTATATGAGTCTTTAAAATACTCATGGCTCCCAGCAGACACATGTAGCTCAGTGATTGAGCATTGACCTATGTGCCAAGAGGTCACTGGTTCAATTCCTGGTCAGGGCACATGTCTGGGTTGCGGGCTTGATCCCCAGTAGGGGGTGTGCAGAAGGCAGCAGATGGATGTTTCTCTCTCATTGATGTTTCTATCTCTCTCTCCCTTCTTCCCCTCCCTCCTCTCTCTAAAAATAAATTTAAAAACATATTAAAGTATCCTCTGTATGACTTGTAAATTGAATAAATAAAATCAAGGCATCAGGACTGGATTTTTTTTTTTACATATCTAGAAGTGGAATTGCTGGATCATATGGTAATTCTGTTTATAACTTTTTGAGGAACCACAATACCGTTTTCCATAATAACCATATCAATTTACATTGCCACCAACAATGCACAAGGGTTCCTTTTTACCACATTCTCACCAACACTTGTTATCGCTTGTCGTTTTTATAATAGCCATTTTAAAAGGTGTGAGGTGATATATCGTTGCGGTTTGATTTATATTTCCAGGGTGACTGGTGATTTTTTAGTACCTTTCATGTACCTGTTGGCCATTTGTCTTCTTTGGACAAATTTCTATTCAGGTCATTTGCCCATTTCTAAATCAAGGTATATCACATCAGCCAGTACTATAACCCCCTAAAAGAAGTGAGGTATCAGTCTCAGCTTCCAATTTAAATAAAATAATTGTGTACCTCCTGATGGAGGCATTTTTATTATCTTAATTCTTGGGAATTATTACCTCTAAGCCAGCAAAGTACAAAATTGCAGGGATCGGAATCAAAAGTTCTACAAGTAGGTCATCAAGTGTAGGGATCAGCAAAAGTAGGTTTACCGTTGTGTGTGCACAAAGTACAAAGTTTATTCTTATGTTATTATTTATTAATAATTGTGTTATTTGTTTGTATTACAACTGCAACCCTATTTTTGGCTTCCCCCTATAATAGTGAAAGGAGCCACTCTCATTTCCACTTGGGGGAGGGAGTAGGGTAGTTGGTTTGTGATCAATTTCTCTGTTGGTTTCAGTAATCAAGGGGAATACTTCATGGAAAGATACAAGACAGGCAATTTGGTCAGTTGACTTACAAACAAGCTCATATCTGGTTCTCCTACCAAATAAACTAATGTCATTGGCTAGGAAGAGAATCTTTATTTGTGGAATACTTTTAGAGGGATGTCCCTGTCTCTGTTTAGAATTGCTTATGGTAAACCAACTTGTGAATCCCTAAGTCATGACTTCTTAAAAATGACACAGAGGCTTTAGTATTCTATGGAGTAGAAAACAGAGATATTATATACCCTAAACATTCCCTGCTATGTTAAATGACTTGCAAACTCATTGGAAACATCACTTATTTTCTCTAGGCCAGAGATAATATGCCTGAGGCTGGAAGGAATGACCTAGGGAGCCACATAAGATATAACAAACCTATTCTTCTTCACCTATGACTTTTAATTGCTTGTAATCTTATGATTATTAGTAAAGCATGTTACTGGGTAAGAGCTTTGATTGGGTGGGTCACACCCATTGATATTTGAACCATGTATTATGCCATAGGAGAAATATCACCATATATTGGTCACTAACTCAAAGATTATTCTATGACCAACTCAGAGATTTGCATAAATGAATTTGTTTTCAGAGTGAGAAGCTATTTATAGATATTTTCTAAATGGAACAATTAAATTTGTAATATATTCAATTGGAAGATACAGAATAAACTAGTAAAACTCAATTCTCATTCTACTTCCCTTAAAATTAATGTTAAAAAAAAAATAGAAGCACAATATATCTTCTTGGCAGGGAGAATAGCTGACAGCAAGTGCTATGCCCTAAGACTTGACTGCCCAAATCCTCTGGGATTACTTTACACCAAGCTTGTCTAAAAATGAAGACCCTGAGATTACTGAGGCAAAACCAAATGGCAGGTATATATATTTTGATAAATGAGCCCCTATCACCCATTGATTCTCTCCAGGAGCAATACATGGATTAGGTGAAGGGTCTGTTAATGTGTTCAAGTATCCCTCAGGATAAAACCTGCTTATTATTAATGAATGGATAGATCACTGGAGTCATGAATAAATTTGTCTGATTTAGCAATCACATCACATATGAACATGAAGAACTACAGTTTAATCAGATCCATTAATTTAAAAATGTTAGGTTTCCAAAGAAAATATTCACAAAGAAACATTTCCTGGTATTGTATTTGGATATACACTGGCACTGCCCTTTTTATCCCCCCTCAGGCAGTGGCTTTTACCTACACTACACATACTGACTGGGAGAAAGCTAGAGGAAGATCCTGTTACAGAAAGTGGTGTGTATCACTCATCTTGACAAGGAGATTTGTCAAATTGGCATCGATGTTGTTTGTAGACCTTGAATGATCAGCTATTTCTGTAATAATACTCAGGAATTCGTGTGAAGAAAATGAATCAACAGTGCTTATAGTGTCACTGATTCTACTGTCAGATCCATGGCTAGGAAGTACAATTCTCTGTAATATAAAGAAGAAAATATGCAAAGGATCCAAGTCCGTCTTAGTCAAGGTTTAGGATGAGAAACAGACCTTATGCTTTAAAGCAAGAAGGGATTTAATCAGGAATTAGTTACCTAAACATTGATGGAAGGGCCTAAGGGGCAGATTCTGGTCTAGACCGTTTAAATGACTACCAGAGCAGCATGGAACTGGTGCCCTGAAGCCACCACCACACGTAAATTGAAATTAAGAACCCACAACGAACAGCTGTCATACCCACAAGTAAAAGAATGAAACTTGAAACGAAGCTCCAGAGTTTAGAAAGTAAGAACAAGAAGACTCACCACTGCTACCACTGCTTCTTCATACGCTAAAATCTGGAGATGGACACTGTGTCGTTTTGCAAATAAGGAACTTCCAGATAGCAGTAAAGTCAAGGACATCAAGCATGTGGCCTCCACCTCATGTCTCCCTTCCCAATACAGTGATTGCCCACTTTTCCAACCGTCATGTTATGCCATTTTTCTTTTACAAAAGACCTACATTAATACCTGTTTTAGCTGACAAAGCAATCTGAAGAGGATTTATGCTTTTATGAAAAGAGGCTAAAAGCAAAAACTAGCATGCAGCATTTGTTTTGCAGGGAGCCATTAGAGAGGCAGTGCATGCCCCAACCCGTGAGAGTGACGCTGCTCTTATGTTAGTGCTAGTTTAGGTTTTATGTGTTATGTGGTATGATTCGGTAGGTGAGTTCTTTTGGTCTTGGAACGCTCAGTTTTTTTTCCACATAAATTAACAGTAATTGCTTCTTCACTTCACACCATTTTGGCTTACAAAAGGTTTCATAGGAATGCACTACTGTCAGATAGCAGGGGCAACCTGTACCACACAAAGGCATCTAAAATGGCAGAAACTAATGCAAAAAAAATGTGGAAAAGGTAGTTTTCAGCTTTTCAACTTTTCCAACTAATAGAACATAGAATGGAGATTGAGTCAGATTGACTCAGACCAAAATATATCTGAGTATATTAGGAATTTTATGTATAAATGAAAGAAAAATAAGCAATAACCAAAGAAAAACAATAACTTTGTTAAAGTTATAGGTCACAAGCAGAATCATTTGATTAGTAGCCTCAATAAGCAGTAAATAGAAAAAAAAATAGAGACTAAACAGAAAAAAAAAATGGATTCAAATATTTCATCTGACTGAATACTGTCACACTGCTTACTCGGTGAAAAGTTCACCATAGCAGGTTAAAAAGACTTAAATGGACCATATGATATAGATTAAACACCTTTCATACTACTTCTCTACAGTTGCTTTCCAGAAAATACCATCAATACCTGAAATTGTTAGACTTTTACATTTTTATCAATCCTGTGTGTTACAAGATAGCTACATAGGTATTTTCAAGTCTGCATTCCCTTAAATCATAATAGTATTACACATCTTGTTTAAATGGTTTTGGCCATAAGTTGTTTTGTTGTATCTTTTGTCCATTTTTCTAGAAAACGAGTAATGTTTGTTATTAGTCAAACAGCATATTGCTTTATACTGAAGTTTCTAGTGAAAACTCATATTTGGCACTGTTGCTTGATGAGATCTATATACCTTATTTTCCAGACGCAAAGATAGCAATGTCACAATATATTTACTTTGTGTTCAAACAATATTAAGAATTATCTTCCAAAGAAATGCCATTCTCAACCCTCCCTCTCCCCAAAATCTCTACTTCTTATAACCATTCTTGGAATAATTTCACAGTCAGTGGCAGAAAAAAATAATTTGCACACATATGCTTCTTGAGTGCTGTGTGAAAAATAAGACTCTACACGTAATAAATAAAATGTTGTTTTTAAAAAGTTATATAAGGGATTGAGTAAAGAGGAATAAAGTTTAAATGAGTTTAGGTTTTATCTATTTTTTTCTTTTTAGAAACTAAAATTAATATTGTGAATTTTAAGCACCAAGGAACCATTTATCTTGCTAATGCCATATTATGAGATGTTACAGTGCAAATACCATAACTCAAGGTATTACTTGTCTCCAATATTATATCAGGTTCTACAAATGGATGTTATGATTGCCTAAAGATTTTTGGAAAAGAATGAGAAACAATCCCAAAGCAGTAATCAGCTAGTCCTGCATCAATTAACATAGCCACAAACTAATTAGCTCTAATGTGAACTGTCAGGAGTACTTTTAGGCTGACAACTGAGAGATATCTATGACTCCAAATGCCTACACGCTTCCAGTGATTCACATAGTCACTTTCAGAAAAGTGTGATTCACTAAAACTCAAGAACTACAAGTATTAAAAACAACAAAGAAATTATGCAAAGGCTTTCTTTACCTAACAAACTGAAATTAGACACAAACAAAGCTATTCACTATGACCTTTATTAAGACTATAGGCTTATGTTAGGCTAAAAGCCAAACTGAACTCATTTCCATAACCAGCAAATTACCATTAACAAGTTTATTGATCAAGGTCCAGTTTATAGGTCTATTGTAAAGAGTAATTATTTACTAGCTTAAATAAAACTCAGTGCTTTAATTACTACTATTATTATACCAATACTAGAGGCCTGACACACGAAATTCGAGCGCGGGTACGGTCCCTAGGCCTGGCCTGAGATCAGGGGCATCTTCAGCTGCCAGCAGCAGGCCCCGCCCCCCACTGCCACCCACCCCTGGTTCCCTATTTTCCATCAGGCAATCGGAGCCTGCTGTCTGGGGGGAAAGGACCAAGAGGTTGGCTGACAGGCTCCGATCAGGCAATCAGGGCCTGCAGGCTGGAGGCAGCTCCTGCATTGATTGTCTGCCCCCTGGTGGTCAGTGCGCATCATAGTGACTGTACATTCCACCATTCGGCCCATTTGCATATTACCTTTTTATTATATAGGACTAGAGGCCCGATGCACGAAATTCGTGCAAGAGGTAGGCCTTCCTTCCCCCGGCTGCTGGCTTCCCTCTGGCACCCGGGACCCGGGATTCCCAGGGCATCCAGGACCGGGCTTCCCTCCTGCCGCCAGCAGGCACCTGGGACCCAGGCTTCCCTAGCATCCCCGGCTTTGTCCAGAAGGTCATTTGGAAGGACGTCTGGTCTAATTAGCATATTATGCTTTTATTAGTATAGATACTTAGTAAGGCTCAATATCTGCCAGGTATATAAGAAACATAAAATTTTATAGATGTTTGTGAAATTCAATGACATTAGCTCTTATTAAAGAGCAACAACAGTTATAATAAACAAAGAAGAAATCAGTTCAAAAATAAAGTATTACATTTGACAAATAGGTAAAATCTTTCTAATAATTTTTTCAAATGTTGTTAATCCAGGTAATCTCCTTAGTCATGGTCCTTGAATTTCTACTCATGATTAGTTATAGGAATTCCACAGATGTGTTTGGTAAATGTGAATAACTCACTACTATACTGTGTGACACATAGGGCATACCTGTATGCCAAAGCTATGTTACCGAAGAGGGCATTCAGGAAACACTGTTGCTAGGTAACAGACTGCCCTCCTAACTGCAGCCAGGCATTTTGAAAGAGTCAATGTGAGATTATGAAAAAGTATATCAAGAATGTAAAAAAATATATCCAATACTCAATCATTCTACACAAATGAAATTATTACTTGATAAACAGCTGAATCAAGAAGACAGACTTCATTTGCAGATAACTTTTCAATTTAAGAAGCATTTTTAAAAAAATCTTTGATTTAATTCTCATAACATCAGGCAACAAGACAGCTATTTTTATTATTCTCACTCTATAAATGTCGGAAACTGTGACCCAGGGAAGTCACACACCTATTAGGCTGCAGGGACATGATTCAAACTCTGGTCTTTGATACTTAAGTCCAATTCTTTCTTTCTACTATACACTTTCTCAAGCATATGACTTTTCTGATAGGACAAGCAGATATTCCAAATAGCAGTTCTATCATTACAGGCAAGTCCAGTTTGACATGAAAAGAGATTAAGAAAAAGCATACTAATGAACCTCACCAGGTATTGCTTCAAATGTAAATAATAAATGACCAAGAATCCAACACAGAGAAATAACCACTGTATCACACAAGTAATCTGAATGGTTATCATAACTGCATGCTCACACTAATCCTTCAATAGTTCATTTTATGAACAAGAATCTGAAGCTCATAGGAAGGAATTAGTGGTACTCTGCCATTGGTCAGTGGCAGAGTTGAGGTTTGAAGTGTCGGATATCAAAGATAATACATGTTTCAAAATATGTTTATTGATTTTAGAGAGAGAGGAAGAGAAACATAGATGTGAGAGAAAGAAATTGCTCAGTTACATGTGCCCTGACCGGGATTAGTCCCACACCTTAGGTATGTGCTCCAACCGGAAATTGAAATAACAACCTTTTTGGTGTATGAAACAATGCTCCTACCAACTAAGCCAGCCAGCTGGGATTGGAGATTTCAGCAAAAATACTGGGTCTAAAATAAGGTGAAAGGGAATATATTCAATAATATTGTGATAAGTATGCACAGTGACAAATGATTATTAGAATTAGTGGGGTGATCACATTGTAAGGTAGAAAAACAGGGAATCACTATATGGTGCACCTGAAACTATTATAACTAACAACTTTTCTTAAATTTTAAAAAATAAAATAAACATTGTGTGAACTTTACTATAAATACTTAAGATATTTGTACATAACTCCATGTTGGATGAATTGTAGGATATAAATAATTTTTTAAAGAAAATAAATGTTTTCTAAGAATATCCATTCCCTAATTTGTAAGCCAAATTCGAAGTATTGTACATCTATATACTTTTCTTAAATAAATTACAGTATAATTTCATATTGAGAGATTTAGTAAGAAAAAGAGATCATAACAGCTAATATATATTAGGCACCAGACACTGTACTAGGCAGCTTACATACACATCTTCACATTTATATTTCAAGCTATCTATATTCCACAGGTACTATTATTTGTCCCATTTGACAGGTACTATTATTTGTCCCATTTACCAAAAATGGTAAATAAATAACCCAAGTTCATGTTGATGGTAAATAGAATAATCAGAAGGTAAACTCATTCTATATCCTGAGTCAGTGCTTTCAACCACCACAAACCGTGTTCCCATAGAGCACTTAGGAAGATTATACAGAGAAATAGATAATTATAAACATTTCTATATTCCTTGCCAAGAAATATTATAATAATACTTTCATAGATTTCACAAAAGGTATTATCTTTCCTAAGCTATAACTGGTATTACAAGTTATGTAATTGGATAAATACAATTCAATGACTATTTATTTGGCAAAGATATATTTCCCCCTGCCACAGAACACAGTTTCATTTCATTCTCACATATTTTTTTTAATATCTTTCTTTATTGATTTCAGAGAGGAAGGAAGAGGGAGAGAGAGATAGAAACATCAATGATGAGAGAGAATCATTGATCGCCTGCCTCCTGCATGCCACCCACTGGGGATCAAACCTGCAACCCGGGCATGTGCCCTTGGCCAGGATTGAACCTGGGACCCCTCAGCCCACAGGCTGATGCTCTATCCACTGTGCCAAACTGGCCAGGGCTCATTTTCGCATATTTTACATTTTCCATGACAATATCCTAAACTCCAACAAGTTTAAGCACACAGCAAGAAACTGCTTAGGAAAGACAAAAAAAATCCATTTGATATAGATTTAATTATGTAAGCATTTAACTGCACTGGCAGCAATCATTACGTGGTAGTTCACACGACATTAAACGAAGAGCCTGTTAGGAAAAGATGGATTAACTCAGAACTGAAAGTGTATCTCTAAGTTGTTAGACATCTTACATGTCTCAGATGGTTTTTTCTTAAAGGTCAAAGAACATGCCTGTTCAAATCCTTCAGCCTAACCTTAACTTATTTGGAAATAAGTTGGATAAATTGTATACCCCCAAATTAAATACTTTAGTTATACCAAGTTAAATATGTACTAAGAGAGTATAACAGGCAATGATTTGAATTAATGCACATTACTAGAAATGACTACTTGTTTCTCTAATAGATCATTTTATATTCCTATTGCACTCACTAATTTAACTGAAATAAGTACTTCAATTTAAGTTATATAACTATTTTAAGTGAAATGCCATTCAAAGTACGTTTTAATCACATTAGTAGTAGGATACAACTCTTCAGGGTGTGCTTATAGGAGAAATAAGACAGTACAATCAGTGTATCACAGTTTAGGTACTGAAAATTACTTTAACACATACAATGGTCTTTTAGGAATGTGATCACAGGAGTTGCAATCACACCAAGTTCATAAAGAGAGAGACAAGTGTCAAACCATGATGACTAAATATCAACATGAAGATCAGAAATGAAGGAACAGAAACAATAAACCAAAATTCAAGACAAGGATGAGAAGTTGAGTCGAGAAGTTAAGTGGAGAAATGCTTGAGTCAGTCAGTAGACTCAAGATGAAAAATATGTAGTGTTCACTTCATTATAAAGATGGTAAAATAATAGAAGTGGTGATGCTTTATTGTATTAAAATCTTCAGGTTTACATTGAAAATAACTCACCATATTTATCAACACAAGTAAAAAGAAATTTATAGGTAAAAATTAAATTAAGTAGTTTTAGTATTCACTGGTCAAACATTAAAAAACAGCACCAAATGCAATGCATTCAGTAGTCATACTGTGTTAAAAATAACTAGATTTCTAATAGCATATTCAAAAGTAATTTTTTCACGGGGCGGGGGTGGGGAGGGTGGTGAGAGATCAACCAAAGGACTTGTATGCATGCATATAAACATAACCCATGGACACAGACAGTAGGGGCGTGAGGGCATGTGCTGAGGGGGTGGGGGGTGGGAACAACCGGGGAGAGGTCAATGGGTGAAAAAGGAGACATATGTAATATTTTAAACAATAAAGAATTAATTTTTTAAAGTAATTTTTTTCAGAGACTCCAATCCAAGAGTAAAAATGGGGGATGAGAGATGGAAGAAAATGAGAAGAGAGAAAAATGTTGGAGAGAGAAGGGTGACTTAAGTAAATTTGTCTTCTCTTAATATTTTACTTACTGTTCTTCAAGTTATTTGATTTTAACCATTTTAAAGTTTTTTCACAAATTTACTTTTTTCATGTTTAATGATTTGAGACTATTCAGGGTAGGTATAAATAAGACATATTTATCTGTGAAGTGATAAACATCTTTATTTTGAATTGCAAGTCATTAAATGATGAAATTCCATTTCCCACCACTAAAGTTTTACAGGTGAAGACTGTCAACTTTTCTCATTCCTCCTGTAAGGAAATACTGAATTCTGCTCAGTAATTCATTTGGAATTTTATAATCAATAGCAAATATGACATTTAAAAATCAAAATTATCTTATTTTCTTAATTGCTCACTGAAAGTTGTTTAATATGTTTAGAGAAACAATGTTGACACTTTAGGCACATTAGCATTTATAAATGACCAAACTCACAAATGAGGTATTTTTCTGAAGCAAACCTTGGTGGATGCACCTTTTGTTCAGATAATGAAAGAGCAGATTGCAGTTATGGAATCAGGAACCCAACTCCTAGTATAATTTCTTGTCTTCTTTTCTATTCTACTTTCTTTCAAATAGTTCACACACACACACACACACACACACACACACACACACACAAAAAAAAAAACTTTCCATGAACATTATAGGGTTTGGCATAATAGGCAAATACTAGTTTTACTTCTTTCTTTTATAAATTGTCTAACATCCTTTCCAAATGCCCCATGATGATATATTTAAAACATTTATAAATCTATTTCAGCTGATAACATGTTCCCAATAAACTGGATATTTCAATATCAGTAAATAAGCAAACGAAAACACTTCACGTACACATATGACCAATTACTAGTATATACACAAGTCAATCTCAAAATGAACAAAGATGTAATTTAAAGTGCATTCACACTTCATCTGGCTATTTACATTTTATATAGCTATATAGTTTTTGGAAACTAGTTACTTTTAAATAAAGAAAATGTTCAAAAATATGTCTGCTGTATAGTATGTGCTTAGTAGATATTTGTAAAATAAATGAATTTATGTTGCCTTTAGATTCTTCACTCTGAGGTGTGTGTGTGAAGCTTACACATCATTTTACTTGTATTCCTTGTTAACAATAATCTTCTTTGTTTACATTTAATATTTTTACCACCTTACTCTAGTAATACCATACACACACACACACACACACACACACACACACACACACACACATATCCAGTATCAAGATGTTATAAAGTGTTCCAAATACATTGGTTTGTCAACTAGGGGACAGGTACTACTTGGGTCTACAGATCTTTATAATATCTTAAATATTCTCATTTAAGCATCTGTGAATAATTTAACCTTTTCTCAGTGATTCATGTTCACCTTTACCAACATCAATAATGCAAGATTTCAAGCCTCAGGGGTGTGCCTTCAAGAGTTCTCAAGTTGGGTATGACAAATTGTTTTTTATATTAAACAATCAGAAAAAAAACTTTTAAATTATTTTGTCTCGATTTTGTGGGATTTTTCTTCTATTCTCTCCCTTGTTGTGATTGCTAAATATTCCAACTTTTGATTGGTTTTATACCTGCCAGCTGATTTTATCTTTATAAGCTTCTGTATCTGGTCTGCTTTCAATTAGTACACAAAATTATGTGCAAAAATAAGAGTAAATAACTAGATTCTGAATTAAGACCTGTGAATAAAATACTTGGCTCTTTTACCTTTAGTTTTGAAAACTACTAATTGTTGTCCTGTATTATTCAGTATTGCCAGATAGCTATATCCATCTGTTAGATTTTTGCCACTTTAAATATGAGAAAACCCATTTTTATCTTTGGGGATATGTATTATGTCCAGAAGTTACCTCTCATCTGCTGCTCCCAGACCCATTCCCACTTCCTCTCCAGCTCTGGTCACTGTAGGTCTGGTTAAGGGGAGCACTGGAAGATGAGCTGAAAAAGGGAAGACCAGGGTATTTCTTACAACCCCTTCACTCTGCTTTAAGTAGCAATTTTTGAGCAGCTGCATCTCCTTTGACATTCCACCTCCCATTGAACAGCCACTCTCTTCATGAGTGTAGCTCCTCCTAGCTTCTTAGTTCTGGCAGCACCATCTCTTCTCTGCATTTCCCAGACCCAGGGGTGGTGCCAATTGCTAATCCCTTGGTTGCCTTTCTATTCTGTTTGGTTCCCCAAACTCTTCCATTAGCTGGTAGGTAATTCCCTGAATTAAAGTCTGTCTATTTAAAATACCTAGAGTGAATGTGTGGACCTGCCGGGCTCCTTCTTCCTCAGCTCCATGATGAGACCATCACTCGGTGTCACAGCATATGTAAATTTGCAGGGAGAAAAGGCTTTTTGAAAATCTACAGTTAGTCATAATAAAAAGTACCTGCCTTTTGACCCAGCAATCCCACCTCTGGGAATATAGTCTAAGAATCCTGAAACACCAATCAGAAATCATATATGCATCCCTGTTTATAGCAGCATTATTTATATTAGCCAAGATCTGGAAATAGCCCAAGTGCCCATCAGCAGATGAGTGGATAAAAAAGCTGTGATATATTCACACAATGAAATACCATGCAGCTGTAAAAAAAAAGGATCTCTTACCCTTTGGGACAGCATGGTTGGAGTATTATGCTAAGCAAAATAAGCCAGTTAGAGAAAGACAAATATCATATGATCTCACTTATATGTGAAATCTAAAGAACAAACTAAACTGACAAACAAAATGAAACCAGAGGCATGGATACATGGAACAGACTGGCAGGTGTAGGGGGGTGGCGGTGACTGGATAAAGAAGGTGAAGGGCTTAGCTAAAGAACATATGTGCATACCCGATGGACATGGACAATAGTGTGGTGAAGGGAGGGGAAAGGAGAAGGGAAGAAGGGTGGAGGTGGGGAAAAGGGGGTGGGGGCGAAAGGGAGGACATCTGCAATAGTGTCAAAATTTAAAAATTTTAATAAATAAATAAAAAGTATCAGCCTATTGTAACAATTTTAAAGTCGGGATACAATGTCATATCTTAGTGAAAAGGTGAATAAATGAGCCAAAAGATTTAAAGCTAAAACATTTAAAATATAAGATCCTATTTAAAAATATGTTTTTCTTCCAAATAAAGGTCATGGCATAGTTAGGTATACGTGAGAGTAAAAACTGATTATAGTGCATGAATGTGTACCAAGTATTATCATTCTGCTTATAATTGCTTCTAAATAATATAAAAATATCTTGTTTTAATAAATATGGAAACACATTCCATATCATGTGGTATTTTAATTTCATAAAATATTTTTAGTAATTAATTTTTAGTAGAACCAATGTAAATAAAATAACAATTATAATTTCAAAATTAAACCTTTTACATAGTCTATGTGCTCACTGTTTGTTTTGCTGATTTTGTAGGTACATATTTTAGTGTTTTCCTGTTTGTACTCATTATGTTCAATAATCACAATTGCTAAAAATATTCAAAATTTGAAGTTTTAACACATTACTTATTGAATATTTGATTAAAGATTTCTTAGGGATTGTAAGCAAAATGCAATAAACTCTTATAAGACTCATTTATAAACATGTTCAATATACTTATCACTCAGGTTGATTAACAATGTGTTTTCTATAAAATATTGTTTGTAAGTCTAATATTTTTAAAGAGAGAAAGCATGTTCTGCTAAGTTGCAGTTTTTTATATTTCAGCCACTATGTTTACATATAAAAATATTTTTAAGTTTTATCAATTACAGCTGCTAATTTCATCAGTAGATGATTGTACTTTTTAATGTAATTAAGAATTGTGTTCAGAAAAGCCAACTCCAAATTCATTTTGTTCATAGATTTCTTAATTTAGCAAGAACATTAATTTTATCATTATGCTTTCGCCTACCAAAATGTGCATTCCTATTATTATCACAAAGACAAATAAACATATCTTTTATGTTAAACTTTTCCACAAAATTTAAAATATCAATCACAATATTGTCAAATGTTTCATCTCCAATAGAGTGAACTTCACATATATTTGATTCCATGTCTTGGAAGAAAAACATGAACCATTATTAGAATTACCTGATTTTCTATTCAATTTCTACTTCTAAATTCTACTGACTTCTATTCCAATGACAATGATATAAACCAACATCTTTTAAACACTGTGAGGCTATTGCTGTGTTGATGAACCAAATACCATAACAGCTGTACACATGCTCTAAAACAATGGAATCAAGAAGAGCAAAGCAAAATAGTACAGCTGTCATTCAATCTAAATGAAAAGGCATATTTCACAGATTGGCATGTAAATGTACCTTCTGCAATGATATGTGTTCAGTCATTGCCTTTATGCATTGTCCTCTTAAAATAAATTCTAATGTGTGAGTAGGTTCCGATGTTTTCTTAGTGTATCTGTGTCTTTCTGATTTTTATGTGATCATAAATATCACCATAGCACCCATGATGATGGATGTAAACATTTACAGATGTCATGTACAAATTGCATGATCAACATCAACTTTCTTGAGATTCAGAAATTCAGCTCATGATATTGAATTAAACATACCCATTCATTCTTAAGTTTATTTCTGTCAAAAATTTTATATTGAAAAATAAAATTTTTATCAAACAAAATAAATATGTACTTGTATATTTGCACCTTATGACAAATGACACAACCACAATAGTATTTATGTTCAGGTTGTTCTATATGTTCTAGAGAAGGACTTCTCAGTCTTTAATTTATATAAAAATATTCTATACTGATATATATTTCAATACATCTAACCTATACTTTTGCATATTCCCAACTGCTTCTACCAACCTGTGAGCTAGTGACTTCAGGTACAAATCGGCCTCCGTTCAGGCCATGACACAATGGCTTGTGCACCAAGTGGCCAGCAAGGGCAATAGAAGGAAGATTTCTCTCACCACCACCTTTAATCATCATAGGTAGATAATTAATCTCCCGTTCAGTTTTCTTGTCTATGGCAAGGAAGTTGTCTCCAGCACCAGGATGCAGTAACAGTTAATTAGATGACGAGACTAATGCACTGGATACACTCAAAAACTGTCCAGCGAGGAAAGAAGGCTAATATTCAGAAAGGATCTACACATACTGCAGTTGTATCTAATAACATGGCAACAGGGTGAATGTATTTTTGTTATTGTTAATAATTACCCCATTATTTGAACTTGCAAGTTCCTTCTGTCCCAATGAATCACTAACATTTCAATACAACTTGAGAAATAAGATACCTTTAACCTTGGAGTAAAGAAAGTTGAAGAAGAAAAAAATAAATTAAAAGAATATCCAACCAAGAGAAGAAAGTACTGGAACTGAGACAATAAGGGAGAGACTCAGAGAAGGAACCAACCCCTCATTCTGTGGCGATCCACTGACAGCTTGATCACAGAGCCAATGCCAATACAAAACTTACTTTGAATTTTCCAAACTTCTACCAAAGAGTAGCTTCACAAATGAAATAACAATTTATTTATGATGGATGACTTTCTTTCAAAAAGAAATTTTTTCAGAATTCTGGCAATTATTCACTGCAAAAAAAGCAGATTTAAACAGTGATGGCTAGACATAAACTGAGATCTCCAAAATATAGGAAATTGGAAAAGATGATGGTTTCTAAATGTCAAAATTAAAATACATCTATTTTTAAATACAACAAAAGCTTATTTATGGCATTTTGACTTGTATGTAACCTGTTACTGACCCCAGGGACTACATTACAAAGCAATGTCCATAAAGTGGGCAAAAAAATATTGTTTTTTAATATATTTTTTATTGATTTCAGAGAGAGGTAGGGAGAAGGAGAGAGAGATGGAAATATTAATGATGAGAGAGAATCATCAATTGGCTGCCTCCTGCACACCGCCTATTGGGGATTGAGCCTGCAACCCAGGCATCTGCCCTGACCTGGAATCAAACTGTGACCTCCTGGTTCATGGATTGAGGCTCAACCACTGAGCAACACTGATTGGGCCAAATAAAAAATATTAACTACACACCTAATTTCATACATCTCATTGGGAAAAGGAATTCATCCACAAAACACATATTTCGGTAACTTTTACCTACTTAAATTATACTCAAAGCCCCAACTGAAGTGCCCAATGTTATCCCTGTATCTGTAGAGGATAGGTGAAAAGACATAGTCCAACAAAAATGCTTTTTTTTTCCTTCTCTGTGACTGAATAAAATTGAAAATAATTTTCCATTTTAAAAAGAAGTCCTTCATTTTGCAAGCTTCACTCATGGTAAAAAATAATGTTTGAAAGTGTCTCCACCCAATTTGATAAAGGTCAGTACCTATTTTGTGCTTCACTTGATGTTCTAATTTCAGAGAGAGAACTGATCTTTATCATAGAGAGGATTTATTATGTGTACAGCATAATAATTAAACCATTAGATTCCTTTGCAAAAGGGGTGAAAGAAGCTACTTTTTCTACCAAAAAGTATTGAAGAGCTTACTTAACCATAACTTGCATATTTTTTCAATAGTTTATTTTCAAATAAATTTGGGCATTTGTAACCTGGAAGAATCTTAAGAAGTAAATGTGCTAGCATACATTTGCAATGCTCACTGCTCAGTGTGAAGCAGTGGTTTGCATTAATAATCTAAGTTGTTATGAGACACAACAAACTTCACCCAGTACCAGGCAATATGACAAAGAGGTCCACAGCATGGCAGAGGCCCCATGACTATACTCCAGTTATGTGTTGTCAGGAGAGGCAAGACTGGCTGTTTCTAGACCACCACCATCTCAGGAAGCCATTAGCAGTAAGTTCCCTTCAGCATTTATGCATTGCTAGGCACACTGCCCCCTCAGGACTTGCTCTCATTCTCTGGTGGAGCTACTGCTCATCATTTGTGGCAGTTTGACAAGTACAGATTACTCTGTCCTCGGGACAGAGGCACAGGCACGTGGTAGATATGTGCCATTTATTACGGATCTGGTATACTTCTATACTTCCTTGAATTTCAGTCACAGAAGGATTCAATTCAGCATCGAATTCTCAAGTGTTTCAGAGGTTTGGGGAAACATCACAGACCATCTCTTTCCATAGATAAATTGCAAACACAAGCTAAAGAAATGTCTAAGGCCCTGAGATACATTTGCTATTTCTACTTCCAATTTTTCTTAATTCATTTGGCCCTTAACTTTCTTCAGGTGAGTGTCCATGCCCACCACTCATTGACAATAACCCAGAAGATTCTCTCCAATTCCAAGGCCTGATTCAGAAGACTGTTCCCTAACTAAAGCATACCAGTAACACAAAATACTGTCTTAAAATTCCAATTACTCGTGTACTTTTCAATGTCTCATAAGAAAGTCAGATTCATCCTTTTAACAGGTTTTAAAACATTTTATTTCTTTTTTAATAGAAATAGCCTTTTTCTAATTATAAAACTATTACAAGCTAATTATAACAACCAGGGCTATAAAAAGGACACTAAGAAGAGAGGAAAAGTAACCTGAAATCTCAGACTCCAGAGAAAGCCTGCTGCAGCAGTTTCAGCTATGGGAGTAGTATCCTGACTAAGCTAGGAGGCATCTGACATCGTATTAGTGGATAGAAGACAAAAAGGTGGAATGAGCAAGGATTAAGGTTTATTGCTGGCCCTTCCCACATTCTTCCAAAGGGAACTCTTCAAGTCCCAATCTCTGTAGCTTGAGTATCCATGACCCATACCAAGAAGGCAGCTTCCCCAAAGCAGAAATCACATAGCTGTGCTGAAGATTCAGCGCCAACTCTTGGGAACATTTCAGAGAAGGGGGTAGATGCCCTGGCTGGTTTTGCTCCTGGATAGAGTGTAGGCCTGTGGACAAAGGGTCCCGGGTTCAATTCCAGTCAAGGGCACATGCCCGGGTTGCGGGCTTGATCCCCAATAGGGGGCGTGCAGGAGGCAGCCGGCAAATGATGTTTCTATTTCCCTCTCCCTTCCTCTCTGAAATCAATAAAAATATATTTTTAAAAAAAGAAGAAGAAGTGGGGAAATGGGAATATTGAAAAGAAGGTATAAAGATAAAAGGATGCCATGATTTGATCCAAAGCTGTGGGAAATACAAAGCATGCACAAACTGTAGTTATGAGAGAGCAGAAAAAGTGAAGTAGAAGGAGAGTGAGGCTGTGGACAGGGAAGCGAAATGTGCACATGCACCAAGGAGAGGAGAGGTACTACGAGTTAGAAAGGGAGACGGCCTAGAGCTACCTCCTTCTGTGATACTTCCCAACTCCAGGATGACTCGTTATGCAGCTGTATAATAGCTCTGATTTTTCTTGAAGTACCTTGAGTGAGTTCTTTTGCTTGCTCCAAAATGGGATTTGCAATGTTTTAGAGGTATAATGTAAAGTACATGAACCTTAAGTCTGGATCTCAATTAATTCTGACAAAGTGAACAATCCATATAACCATTACACAAATCAAAATGAAACATTAGCAGTACCCCCAAAGCCTCCCCTCCTGCCATCTCCCAGTTATTACCTCCTCCCAAAGTTAACTCCTATTCTTAGGTCTACCAAATACTTTACTCTCGCTTGTGTCTGCATTGAGGAGATGGAACCACAGAGTGTACGCTCTTTTGCATCTGAATCACTCAGGATGAATCACCCACATTCCTCCATGTTTTGAATATATTAGTAGCAGTACTTCGCTCTTTCTCTTTGCTGTGTATTATTTCTATTGTGTGACTATACCACAATTCATGCATTGTCTCCCAACTTATTAACTACATATGGGCCTGAAGGACTAGAGCTGAACATTTTAAATTGCTTAACAGTGACTCAGACCACCTTAGGCAGCCATGTCCACAAGTCCTGTATATTCCCACCATAGGTGCCCTCATTGCCAGGGGTCCACAGCTGCTCAAATGATGTAAGAAGGTCAGTCAGCTCCTGTTTCCAACAGCACATGCCTTTCCTTCAGACCTCTCCTCTCCACATTAGTGTCTCCCTCTTTATTGGAACTGTATCCCAGAAGCTTTAAGAATATAGATCTACATAAAACAGGAAAGAAAGCTGAATACTAACCCTTCCATCTCTTCCTCTGCAGCTAAGCAACGCTGAAGAAAGGATCCTGGGCAGATATTTCATATCTCCTATTGTCAAAAGCCCTTATTCCTTCAAATGAGTTAAGCAGCATTTATTTAAGATTATTGCACAATGTTATACGGCTCTCTTTAGAAATGGGAATGTGTAACAATGCCTATTGTGGACATCAGTTTGCTATCATCTGTACTATATTGGGGCAAAAAAAAATGCCTCAAATTTATAGGAGAGAGCTGGCACATTCCCTACTTTCAGAGCTGGTAGAGATATTATCCTTATTTTTTTATTTTTTGTTATTTTGATGAGTTTCTGGGAGAGGGTCAGAAGCTTGCTCTTAACTCCCCATTTTTCCTGGAAGCTTGAATTCATTTTGGACTACATATGTAAACCAGCATTATAATTGAGGTAGAAAATAAATAGTAATAACTAAGTAATTAATAATCAAGTCACAATTTTCTTATAACAAAGTACTGCAATCCTTCTGAGGAGGAGACCGCTAAACTGTCTCTAATTTTCATACACACCAGTAAATAAAATAAACAAACCTAGACCCCTTCTCCTTTTCTCACTTAATGAGGGAGCCCCTGCACTCTCAATCATAATCAACACATTTCTCCATTTAGAGATCAGTTTGAGATTACACACATTCACATATATTGACAATAAAACATAGATCAACCTTTCAAACTGATTATTAAAGTCAATACATTGATGAATGGAGAGTTTTTATTTGGGGGGGAAATTGATGGAAGAGATGAGTGAAGGGATTCTGCACCTGACTCAGGGAAATAAAGATCAATTTTCCACCCCCACCACCACTGCCCCCAAAACTGGAAGAGTTCAGAATGAGAGTTAAGATAAACAAAGGCAACGTTTCCTTTGTGTAAACTGTTTTTTTCCTAAAGCAAGAGTTGTACAATATGGCCTCTCTTTCTTTCCCAGGTCCTAATAAAAATATAATGTAAAACCTGACTAGAATTCTAAAGAAGAAATGGTTTTGAACTCACTGGAAGAATGTTTCCACACCCATATTCTAAGTTAGAGAACCTCAGAACCATGCTGCAGATAAGTCTCTCACTCACTTTTAATAATCCATGAAGTTATCAGATAGGCTATCCCATAAGTAGAGTTTTTTTATTAATGTGGTTAATGAACTAGATAGAAAATGTTCTTCTGTTTCATACTTTGCCTCTTTAGGATGCAAACATTAGAGCCAATGTTCCCTAATAAGATGTATTTAGACACATACATATCTTTACTTCAGAAAATAATTGTAGAACTTTAACACTGTTACATGTTTCTTCCAATTCAAAATTCTTTTATCTAAAGTTAAAAGCTTTCATGGTACTTATTCATATTTTACTGCATTCTATACACTCAAGAAGTTCTCATTATGTAACTAAAATACTGCAGTGCATATTATCTAAGGAGCTACAGATAGTTATGCATTTTGAACACAGTAAATATGGACATAATGCTAATTGGAGGCCTGCACTGGCTTTCCATTGAGCACTTTATAGCAATGGCAAAAAATATCCGATAATGGCATCTACAGTTCTTATTTGTAAATGCAAATTAGGCACAACCTTTGGGGATGAGGGGTATTTTCAGCCACACCATTTATACTTAAACTATTTGCAGGACCTGTCACTGAAGTGCATGTTAATTCTTTCACAATGTACACCACATTTTCAGTAACAAAAATTTCATTCCAGCATTTGGGCTGCAAACGTTAAGATTTATTACTTTGTCCTCTAGTTATGTCATTTGTGGGAATCCCTAACTCTTATCATGGAGAGATAGCTCTCTTTTCACCTATAGTTTATATTTGTATTGCTGAATGTGTTCTTTTTTCTTATATAAGTAAATTTTAATGAAGATTTGCATAGGAAAACTCACCAGGAAAGTATTTTAATGACTTTTAAATACTATAATATCTTCAACAGATATGTGTTTGTTCACCTGTTACTTGTTTCACTTATTGGGAACTAAATTATTTGCTGAACTGTAAGCTTAATTGTTTGGAAGCAATATACCTAATTCAAACCATAAACATTTTCCTGGGGAATCTTTAACAGTAGGAAGAATTGTTACAACCGTTTATGTCTAAACCATGTGTCATTTCAAGGTTGAGATTCCAACATCACATTTAAATCTAAAATGTTTAGACATAACACATGATTTGAATATGCATTTTTACCTCTAGCTGTTGGAAACCCTTTGGCTGATGGATGGGAAAGGAATATCCTAAGCCAAGAGGAAGCAATCCCAGAAGTGAAGAGCAATACTGGGTTATGTAGCCAATATGCTACTGTAGTGGTTACCTACGCTTGTAGAAGCAAAGAAGTAATCAATGATTAGGTAAGTAATACAATAAAATCATATCTATTTTCTTTCCTTAGTGGTTATACCATTTTGCATTTCCACTGGTTGTATATAAATGCACCTGATTTCCCACAGCCTTGTTGACAAACTGTGTTGTTATAAAGAAGTGTAACAAAAAATTACATGTACTTAAATTGTGTCTTTAGAATATAGAAATTCCCAAAGCTTTGCTTCATTTTTATTTATAATTAGTGAAAAACACTCTGCTAAAAAGATACTTATTCTCAACCACTATCATATTTTAAGGATGAATAAAGGGACACAGACAAGTTGAGAAATAAGGACCAAAGTAATGACCTATATCCTAGCTATTGCCTCAGATGGATAGCAGATGACTTCAGTATGACCCCTAACTCCAATTTTTCCTTCCCACTCTACTTCCAGGGAGCAAAACTAAATCTATTCAGTGCACATTGGTTTGAATGGTAAAAACTAACTCACAAAGGCATGAAACAGCATGAATTTGAGTTTTAAATATAGCTATGTTCATATTTTCATAGATCAAGAAATATGAGAGTACCACATATGATTTGAATTGATCATTATTTTAATTCTATTCAATGCAGATGTTCATAGTATAGAATCAAATACAAGCAAGAAGCCCAGCCGGCGTGGCTCAGTGGTTGAGTGTCAACCTATGAACCAGGAGGTCACTGTTCGATTCCCAGTCAGGGCACATGCCCCGGTTACAGGATCCATCCCCAGTTGGGTCGTGCAGGAGGCAGCCAATCAATGTCATTAATATTTCTCTCTCTCTCTGTCTCTCTCTCCTTTTCTCTCTGAAATTGATAAAAATATATTTTAAAATATATAAGCAAGCAGGCTATAAAAATATTTTATAGTGGATATTTTGTATATAAAATAATTTGTATGCATTTAATCAGGACATCACAAATAGGAAAGAGTTAAAAAGTATAAAGTATTAAATGCTTGCTTGTTTGTCACAACCACAGAAGCTGTGAGAGCAGTAATCTGTCATAAAACTTTAGCTTCAGTTTCTAAACTTTTTTCTGAAGTAAAAAGAAGTGGCAGTATTTTGAAATGGGAAAACTAAAATTTTTTAAATCTTAGAAACCAAAATTCTCAATTTTACAGAAATTATCTATTTCCTGGGTAGTAGAGTCATGACAGAAGCACTTCAAGGAGAAGGTTTCCTTGCCACCACAAGATTATTATAAGAGTATACAAATCAGCCCTCCTATCACACAGACTAAAACAGAGCAGATCTGAAGTAACCAAGAAGTCTGCAATCACTCAGGCTCACCTCATCACATGTTGATAAAGTCCAGGGGAAAGAAAGTTTCTTTCTCTGCTAAGGAAAGTACAAGTCCCATTGGATAATTGTGATTAGCTGATTGGGTCACCTGATTCGCCCTCAGCGAGGTTCGGGGGTGCTGTGTTGATACTCTCCTCTCTAGAACCCACAAGGAAGAAGAGCATTTCCAGAAGCAGAAGATGGGGAAGGGCTTCTGGTCAAATAAAAACCAAATGATGTTCTCCACAAGTGACAAAGGAGACATGAGCACCACCGGAAAGAAATACAAGTAAACAAGATCTAATTCACTTCTCCTGTGCATGTTTTAAATACTTAATGATTTTAATTATTATTTAAATTATAAAGATAAACATAATAAAATGTATCTTATGCATATTATGCCTACTTAAGTAAGTTTTCATGAGGAAAAAAAGAGATGTGTTTTAGGATGCTCTTGGAGATGAACCATCCTTATTCAGCCCTAGGTGGGGAGAACATTTCAAAGGTGCTCACTGAGCACTAGATCCAATAGGAATGTGTTCTGTCCTTGACGACTGAGTGTCATGAGCCATCGTTTCATAACTAAGGTGTTGATTGGTTAGCAGTCTGCACATAGAACAGATAGGATTCTCAGGAGGTAGCCAGAACCAAAAGGCAATTTTGGTCGTAAGTAGATTTGTATCGCATCTACTCCTAAACCTCACCTAAATTCTCTCTGTGGCTGCTGTTTTCAAAATACTTTGTAGCAATATGCTCTATAAACTTTGTTTTCAAGTGAGATTT
>NW_005355461.1:2212553-2219049 GCF_000412655.1 Myotis brandtii | reverse complement strand
TATATACACACATATATATATATATATGTATATATATGTATCTGAGTTGAATGCAGTAGGGAAGGAAGCACTACCCCACCGATCCAGTCCCAGCTTCCTCCTGCCACCAGCCCTGAGGCTTGTGCATGAAGTTGGAGCTTCAGGGGAAGAGTTCCAGTGGAGAGTCCATCAGTCCCATAGCAAATGAAGGAGCAGGACTTATCCATATTAAAACCATTGCCCTGCCTTATAGCAACTTCTAATTTGATGGCATGATTTTAAGAATACATTTTTTTAATCCTCACCAGAGGATGTGTTTTTCATTGATTTTAGAAAAAGGGAGAAAGACAGAGAGGGAGCAACATTGATCGGTTGCCTCCCATACTCATCCAGACCAGGATCGAACCTGTGACCTTTTGGTGTATGAGACGATGCCACAACCAACTGAGCCACACTGACCGGGGCTAAGAATAATTTTTAAAGGTAGACAATTTCACCAAAATTTCCTCAAACACTCATCATGTCATTACAAAACAAGGAGAAGAGCAAATCCATATGGGAAACTTCAGGACAAAGCACAGAGTATCTGGAGAAGATTTCTGTTAACAATGGATATGATACAATGGAAAGCTTGGGTAAGCCAAATCGTGGACACTAAATCTAGCCCTCTAAAGGAACACAGCTCTCCCAGTGACACATCACATCACAGGGCCTAGAGAGATACTGAAATCTCTGCAGAGAGAATGCCAAAAAATCAAGTTAAGGAGGTGAATCAAAGATTTGGAAAACAATTAAATGAACTGATTGAAGACTAAGATTTCAAATAGCTTTCTGAGAGAAAAATAAAACAAAAAAGTTGCTGAATTTAAGTTAAACAGTGGGAGCAAATTTATCACAGTGCAATATGTTCCAGAATAATCAGAGATCATTATTTATACTCCTAAAAATACAAGCAACAATTCCTTTTCTCACACTGATACAGTTAGAGAATTAAAGTATACAACCAGTGGTAATTCCTACAAATCACAGGTAAAGCCTTGTAACTGGAAAAGGGCTTTACAAAAGCTGTTATAATGGTCTGTGCTTAGAAATGTACAAAGGCAGTAAACTTAATATTCTTATAACCCTAAAGCAATGTGGAAGTGTCATCTAATCCATCCATTCCTTTTAAAGCAAAATTATATCATCCCATGAAATTGTCATCTATGCCATTGGAAATGCTTTGAATCAAGGAATCTATGACACAGAACTTAGATGCTTTCATTCATTCATTCATTCATTTATTCAGGAAACAGATCCCAGGCAATGCCAACATCTATCCTGACATTAGGGAGGCACAGGTAATATGATACCAACTCCATGGAGGATGTATAGTCTAGTGGGTGAAACAGATAAAGAGATAATTTCATAATATTCTGAGAAATCAAGACATTATGTTTGGAACTATGAGAATGGCATTTAATTATTCTAGAAGAGGAGGGATGGTTTACCATCTAAACTGAGACCTGACACACAAGTTTGTCAGGTGAGAGGGTGATTGAAGGTTGTTCCAGTGACAGGGGACCAAATAAACAAAATCCTAAAGACAAAAGAGGCAGTGGCACAGTAGGGGCTCAGGAATAGCTCAATGTGGATGTAGCGGGGAGGTGTGTTAAGATACCAATTGCCAGGTAAGCAGAATCTAGGTAATGGAAGGCCTTGACTATCCTGTTGCAGATTTGGAATATTGTCCTACAAACAATGAGAGAGCAATAAGGTTTTTAAGTAGAAAATAAATCTGATCACACCTAAATATAAGAAAGATTACTCTGATTGGGTATGAAGAGTATCTTGAAGATGGGTAAGACTGGTGGGCAAGGAGGTAAGACTGGAGGGTAAGACTAAGTGGCTATTGCAGGAATTGCTCAGTGATAGGGTTCAGTTAGACTAAAACAAGATAGCAGAGGTGAGGATAGAGAAAACTGCCCTGATTCAATTGTTCCTCATGAAGCATAACAGATAGATTTAACAATACACAGAATTGGAGAATAAGAGAAAGGAACGGGGGTGCCTCATGAATTGTAGCCTTGGAACTGGGTGTCCTTAAATGGAGAAAGCTGAAAGAGCTACACTGGATTAAAGATGCTGAATTGAGTTTTTAATATTTTGAATTTAGGGTTCCTGTGATTCATCTAGTAGAGAATTTTTATTCTATATTTTCTTTCTTATTATATGCAGCTAGACTGTAGGAAGTGGGGCAGTGGGAGTAAAATATTATATAACTAGTGGCCCAGTGCACGAAATTCATGCACATTAAAAGGGGATTAATTAGAGGAAATTTTTTAATATTGCTATTTGCCCTTTCTCTATAATAGAAGTGTCAGAGATGAAAGAAAATTAGTAAAATGTATATGAAAATCTTCCTCCTGTCAGAGTCTGGGGTGCACTGTGGGACCCAGAGTCAAGTCCCTGCCCACCCACGGTGTCTCAAAATCGTGCAAAACCCAGATCCAGCTGGCCCCACCTCCCTTGGGCGAGATCCAGACCCGGCCGGCCCCACCCTTATCAAGCCTCACTGGACAGAGGGAGCAGCCTCAGTTTCCCTGTCAAGCCCTTCTGGGCAGGGGGGCACATCCTCAGGTCCCCTAGTGCACCCTCAAGTCCCTCAGTCTGGCACCGGGACAGGGGGGACATGCCTTGAGGTCCCTCGTCAAGCCCTGCCAGGCTGGGGGCATGGCCTGAGGCCCCCCCATTAAGCCTCGCCAGGTGGGGGGTGCGACCTGAGATCCCCCATCAAGCCCCACTGGGCAGAGGACACAGCCTCAGGACCCCCAGGCTGGTGCCAGGTGGTGGGGTGCAGGATCAGGTCCCCCAGTACCAGGATGGGGGACGCAGCATGAGGTCCCCCGGCCCAGCACCAGGGTGGAGGCCACACCTTGAGGTCCCCCATCAAGCCCCGCTAGGCAGAGGGTGTGGCCTGAGGTCCCCTGGCCCAGCACTGGGAGGGGGGCACAGCCTCAGGTCTCCCATCAAGTCCTGCTGGGTGGGGCATGGGGCCTGAGGTCCCCTGTCAAGCCCTGCTGGGCGGGGGGTACAGCCCGAGTTCCCCTGGCCTGGCGCTGGGGCGGGGGGGTGCAGCCTGAGGTCCCCTGTCAAGCCCCACTGAGCAGGGGGCACAGCCTCAGGCCCCCTGCCCTGGCCCAGTGCCACGCAGTCTCAGGTCCCTGCTGATGGCTTCTTAAGGCTTGTTACAGGAACTTGGCTTCCACTGTGGGCGCAGCCATCTTGTGTTATGGAAACCCCACCTCCACTGTGGGCGCAGCCATCTTTTTGTAATGGCATGACGGTCAATTTGCATATTCCCTCTTTATTAGATAGGATGGAGGGAAAGAGTGATGAAAAAAAGAAGGCAATTGGAAAATAAAACACTGAACCAGAAATGCAAGAGATATTATTGATGAAATATAACTATATAATCATACTAATGTATTCTTATTAACTAGAGGCCCAGTGCACAAATTTATACATGGTTGGGGTCCTGAGGGGGGTAGGGGTTGGGACGTGATCGGCCCTCCAGGTGGGTGGTGGGATGCCCTTGCTGGCCCAGGATCCGGATCTGTCCTGCTGACATTTGTGCCAGTTGTCGGGAGTCATCTGGCGGCCGCTTTTATATTGTTTCTTCCTTACAGAGTGTCTAGGGAGGGGAAGAGGCCATGGTGCCCGAGGCTGACTTCCAGGAGGCCAGTGACACTGTCAGGATCCTGCCAGCAGCGCTGGTCCGTCAGTGTCTGGCCTGTTCTCCAGAGATTGGACCTGCAGGACTACTGATGGAGTGAGTGGCTGCTGCCGCCAGGCTGTTGGGCTGCCAGGACAAGTCAGCTGAGAGGCACTCCCACTGTGGGAGTGCACTGACCACCAGGGGGCAGCTCCTGTGCTCACCATCTGCCCCCTGGTGGTCAGTGCACATCACAGCGACCAGTCGTTCCAGTTGTCTGGTCGCTTAGGCTTTTATATATATAGATTTTCTAAATTTATAAGATCAAAGAAATAAGTTTTTGTTTATAATCAGATTCTAATTTAAGCTCTTCTATAGGAACAGAAACCTTGTCACATTAACACAAGTATTCAAGTCTATGTAGAGTTTCATTTTGCTATAAATATATTACTTTGGTATTTAGAATTATACTTCAGACTCTGGAGAATCCAGTTATTCTAAGTTAACATCTTTTAATCTGTTCAGCTCTGTGATACTAACAAAAACTATGTCCCTTGCCCTCGGAGATTGAGAACAAAATTTTGCACAGTTTTTAAATTTATCATAGATCTCTTGTTAGACAGCCAGTTAGTGTCTTCTGGAATTCCTGGGCTTTGCAACACTCATCAATCTACCTTCAAAAGTTTGGCCTCCTTTTTTTTAGATTGGTACACATTCTTTGCTTCTTTCCAACTTTGTCTAAAATGCTACTAGTCATTCATTTTTTAATAGTCCATACAGAATTGGTGGTTGTTAGGGTCACAACATCAATGCCTTTGGACTTGAGCACAACTTTTGAGAAAAAGCTGAATATGAAATCATAACAAGACACAAAATTAAATGTGTAATATCTGAGACAGGAGAAAGTTGGTCCCTCTAGGGCAAAACACTTACCCAGAAGTTCTTGTATTCAGAGGCAGGTTTACTGTGAAGTTAATGAAACTTAACTTCTGAGCACCTCGCTTAGATGAGGCCTTTTCAAGGCCCTCAGGGGTTCCCTTCCAGTGTGTTCAGATAATCACTGGTTTTGCTAAAATTTTTAAAAGTGATATATTTTAACAGCAATTGGTTAGGCTGCTGTCTCTTTCCACTTTGACTTTCTCTCCATCACAAATCCCCTGCAGCTAGGTAGCCATGGTATGACCATGGACATTTTAGAATCTTGCTGAAGGAAAGCTGAATTATAGATATATTTTCTTAGGTCTGATATATTTATGCTTCAGTTTATTACATGTATATTTAAGTTGCTGCTGACTCACCGGGCATCATTGAGATGAATGTGAATATCCAAGATCACAATGTGATATGAACATTGTAATTCTCAGCACAGGACATTTCTAAGTATTGAGAAGAAATAAGATTTGAAATGTATGGAGCAAGAAGCTAGTATGTGGGAAATTTTTCTAATTGTCAGACATGTAAATTGCAGGAAGAGAATTCATTCTCCTTGACACCCAAGCTCTCCTTGGCAGTTCTATTCCTTCAGGAATATTCTTAATAATGTGGAATATATAATTATTAACACAATATATTTTATAGAAATCTCTCAAAAAATAACTTATTAGAATCCCTGTGTTTGTAGTGTACAAACCAAGAGCAGTATTACAAATAGTAAGTATAACCCATTGTAAAATTTCATATAGAATGAATCCTAGCTATTAATAATAAAAATTTAATTAGCCATGGTAGAAAAATAATTAAATTATTTTTCTGTATTCTCTATAAAGAATATTATAAAATTATTTGTCATATAATGAGGCAATCAAAGAGCACTAAACTAAATATAGAGAGAACAGTATTACTGTGTTTTGTGAGGTAGTTTATAAATGATATAGTAAGTGATTTTTTTGATTTTTAAATATATGTAGATTATGTA
This sequence comes from Myotis brandtii, assembly GCF_000412655.1. Lineage (NCBI taxonomy): Eukaryota > Metazoa > Chordata > Mammalia > Chiroptera > Vespertilionidae > Myotis > Myotis brandtii. The sequence goes on along the minus strand of NW_005355461.1, from coordinate 2,213,461 downwards.
AACGTTTTAAACTCTTATGTTGTGGTTTATTTTTTTTATCCCATGCGAATGTTCACATTTGCATCTAATTTTGTATTTTTAATTTTGTATTCCTTTTATTAAAGAAGGCCCCTAACAATTGTATATTCTTCAGGCAAGACAAAACTGGGATTTGACCCTGCATGTAATATAAAGCTTAAAATAGTCTCTTAAAATACAAAGTAAAAGGTAGAAGCTACACTGTGCACATAATACTATCACCTTACATGCCATGTATATAAAGAAGGCCATGTATCCCAGAGAATAAAAAATGTAGAAACATTCAGTTTAAATGTATTGATCAACTGTACCAACATAAATAAGGTTCAATCAACTGTACATAATTTTCTCTAACTTTCTCATCCACATTACCTTTTTCAAAGAGGATCCTATCTAATAAAAGACAAAAAGGGTAATTGACCGTACCTTTGCTACGCTTCCCATGGGCTAATCAGGGCGATAGGCAAATTAACCACCAACAAAGATGGCGGCCGGCAGCCACGCAGCTGAAGCGAGCAGGAGGCTTGCTTGCTCCAGTGACGGAGGAAGCCAAGGTTCCCCGCCTGTCGCAGCCCGGCTCTGAGCTACAGATGCAACAATGTTTCAATTATAGAAGCTAAACAAACCCCAGATACCTGCTTTTAGCGGGCCGCACTCAGCTCCAGTGACGGCAACAAAGTTTCAATTATAGAAGGTTAATAAATCCCAGAATCAAAAAGAAAAAAAGAAAAAAAGGAGAGGCTGGGAGCTTCAGTGGACAGCAAGCCTGAAAACGGCCCTCAGCCCCTCACCCAGACTTGCCAGGCACCCCAGAGGGGACCCCCACCCTGAAGGGGGTGTGACCAGCTGCAAACAGCCATCAGCTCCTCACCCAGGATGGCCAGGCACCC
>NW_005355461.1:2210610-2212195 GCF_000412655.1 Myotis brandtii | reverse complement strand
CTGCTCCCCGCTGGCAAGTGGACATCCCCCGAGGGCTGCCAGGCTGCCAGAGGGATGTCTGATTGCCATCTTAGGCCCAATCCCCCGGGGAGCAGGCCTAAGCCAGCAGGTGGTTATCCCCCAAGGGGTCCCAGACTGCAAGAGGGCACAGGCTGGGCTAAGGGATCCCCCCCGAGTGCACAAATTTTTGTGCACCAGGCCTCTAGTCTATAATAATAAAAGCATAATATGCTAATTAGACCAGACAGTAGAACAACCTTCTGGACATCATTCCGGATGTCCTTATAAATGAAGTGCGACAGCAGGGACTGAGGCAGAGGCAGTTAGGGGTGATCAGGCAGGCAGGCGAGCAGTTAGGGGCAATCAGGCAGGCAGGTGTGTGGTTAGGGACATTCAGGCAGGCAGAGTAGTTAGGGGCAATCAGGCAGGCAGGCAGAGGTGGTTAGGGGTGATCAGGCAGATAGGCGAGTGGTTGGGGTGATCAGGGAGGCAGGCAGGCAGAGTGGTTAGGAGTGATGAAGCAGGCATGCAGAGTGGTTAGGGGCGATCAGGAAGGCAAGTAGGTGAGTGGTTAGGAGCCAGTGGTCCCGGATTACAAGAGAGATGTCCAACTGCCAGTTTAGGCAGGGATCGGGCCTAAACTGGCAGTTGGACATCCCCCAAGGGATCCCAGATTGCAAGAGGATGCAGGCTGGGCTAAAGAAACCCCCTTTCCCCCATGCACAAATTTTGTGCACCAGAACTCTAGTTTGTTTATAAAAGGAAAGGTGGATATTCTCTAGGATTTGGATATTCTCTAGGATTATAGGCACTTTTACAAGGTAAAAAATGACACTAAGGCATGTGACCAATTTGAAGGTCATCAGTGGTATAATAACAAAAGAAATCCCATTTAGGGACAGGTGAGGTAGCTGTCCTAAATGACTCCAAAATCATAAAAAATAAATGGAACTATCAAAGCAGAAATGAATAATTAAAGTTGAACTCTAACTCTACATCTATGAAGATCAGGAAAGCACAAACTGAGATGGCTATTAATGCTTATTCTCTCTAGTAGAAGCTCAGGTTGTATAATAGAATCTAATAAGAAATGAAGCAATCAGGACTATAATGTTAAAATATAACTATCTTTGGTATGTCTCTGTGAAGGGGTTGTCATACAAATAAAATGCTCAGAGAGAACACAGACTCCTACTGCTAAAAATAAATAAAGGAAAAAGAAAGATGGTTCTGTCATGAAGAGAGAAGCAGGAAGTGAAAAAAGGAAGGAAGACAGCATTGCTGAGTACCTGTGTGCTCTCCACCTGTACTAATATCCCTTCCAAATCACTTAACAGTCATGAACTTTGTGTGGTAATTACTATAATAATCACTTTATAGAATAAAAATTGAATCACAAAGAATTACAATAACTTGCATAAGACATAGAGCTTTAAGGGATGAAGCTCTGATCAGTCTGACTCCAAATCCCAAAGTTTCGTCACTCTCAAGGCCCAGATATATCAATAATGGAAATGGAGGCAGAACTTCTACTTGTACACAGTTGGCTAGACTTTGTAACAACAAAAATCCTATGTAAACCACT
>NW_005355461.1:2196172-2210477 GCF_000412655.1 Myotis brandtii | reverse complement strand
TATGTATTTACTATGTACAAGAAAGAATTCTAAGCACTTTACATATTCTCTCATTTATTCCTCCTAACAATCATATGTGGAAAGTACTATTATTTCAATTTAACCCAGGAAAACATTTGTAGCATAAAATTCTGCTCCCTAGGTTTCTCTATCTTGTCCCCATTAGATAATCTGAACTAAATGATACTAAGATTGTTTATCTGTTATGGCAATGATGGGGGTGGAGGAGGGGATTAAAACATATTTCAACAGGGAAGATAAATCTCCAGGAGCTATAAAGACCTTCTATTTTATATTTTCTTAGCATTGTAAAAGCAATACTGTTCACCTTGTACCATATCCTTTTTTCCTCCGGTAGCATTTCAAGTCAACAGCACTGAAGAAATCTACTCAATCAATACTCTGGGAAAAGTCCTAATATTTTAGTTAACAACAATATATAGTTTTCCATTTGCAAAGAATGCCTTTGCTTCTAAGTTTCATCCTTGAAACTATAAGATTTAATGGAAGCATACTTGATTCTCAGCAGGAGGAGCCATACCTATCATTCTCACAACTTGAAATACATTTTTGTGTACTATCTCTAATTCATTTCACATAGACCCTGGAAATTTCTTTATTTTTATTTTTTTTAAAGAGTGAGGTATTTAATGTGGATACTAGAATCTTCTAGTGAAACACAGTAGACCAAATATATGCATTTATCATCAACCCCTTTTTAAATCCTACCACAGTTATACTAAAGGAATTAATAAGATGCTAATATATAAAGATGAGAGAGTAAATCTCAGAAAAGAAGAGATTTAACAAAATATCAGAAGCAAAAGAACTAATAGCCTATCAGTAACTTACTACACAGAATAGAAAAGGATGTTACTTAGGGATCAAGGGTGTGGAAGCCAAGAAATTAGAAAACACTCATCTCAGGATCCTGGAAAATCTCAAGATTTGGAGGTCAAAGCAGTACAAGAATTGGAGCAGCTATACTGAAAGCAGAAATACTGCCTGAAGATCTTTATAGAGTGCAGTTTATCCCTAGATCACTCAGGAACAGCTAAGTAATTGTTCTCCACCCCAGGGAAGCTTGGCTATTTATTGTCTAGTGAGGCTGAACCAAATGCCTCTTAACTCAAGACACTAGGCAAAGCTAACGAAAAGGTTCAGGAAACCAAAAGTAGGAAATTGAGCAAAAGATTATGTATGAAGAGTAAAACCACTGGGATGAGATTGAGGGTATTCTCAATTAAGAGAAAGTAACTAGGATCGGGGAAAGATCAAGAGATACTGATCATTGTGGATTCCTTAATAAAACGACCAATCCCTGATGGGTCAGTGGAATCTAGCACTCAACAAGTATTACCCTTACCACACAGCTCATGGTCAGAATTTTAGGGCTTCGCTCTGAAATATGAAAAAACATCTAAGAATCGCCTCAAAATTGAGGGAAGACTATATTATTAAATGAAGATACCAAAACAAACAAATAAAGACAACAGGAACTATGATTAGACAGAAAGAAAACTTCAAATATGCTATAATTTATAATATTATGAATATATTTAATATAAATAATTTCTAAATTATAGATATAAATGTTTTACACACATGTATACACAAAATTAAATATGCTCTACTAACCATCATATTCAAATATACTGCAATTAATATATATTACACCTATTTTTTTAAATATATTTTATTGATTTTTTACAGAGAGGAAGGGAGAGGGATAAAGAGTTAGAAACATCGATGAGAGAGAAACATCGATCAGCTGCCTCCTGCACACTCCCTACTGGGGATGTGCCCGCAACCAAGGTACATGCCCTTGACCGGAATCGAACCTGGGACCCTTGAGTCCGCAGGCTGACACTCTATCCACTGAGCCAAACCAGTTAGGGCAGGTACACCTATTTTTAAATGATGCTATTTAAAAAGAAGCATTCCAGAGAATAAGAATTCTTAGATATTAAAAATATAATTAAAAATAATTGTAATTCAAAAAAGTTGTTAAAATCTCCTATAAAGTATTTTTTAAGACATGAATTGGAAATTAAACAAAAATAAATAAAAACGTATCAAATTAAAAGAAACTCCAGTCTGCGAAAAGAGAATATGTAGGCTAAACATTCTCAAATAAAAAACAGAAACAATTTTTCCAGAACTTAAGTTACATGAACATTCAATTTAAAAGAGACCTCTGAATGCTAAGCAAAACAGATGGATATGGCCCTCACTGAGTAATAGTATCAAGTTTTTGAGAACTCTAAAAACCATTAGAAGCTTTAAAAGCAATGAAAGAAAAAAAATGTAAATACAAAGACTGGGAATCCTAACTTCTTAATGGCAACTTTGGAAGTTTGAATATAATAAAACATTCAAAATTCTGAATCTAAATGATTTCCAACCCAGTATTCTATACTCATCCAGGTTATCAATTAAGTTTTAGGAAAGAACAAAGATATTTCAAATATGCAAGCTCTCAAATTTTTACCCCAATATACCTCTTTTAATAAACTACTAGATAATGTGAGTACTATCAAAAGTAGGGGGTAAGTCAAGAAGATAGAAAATGGAGAGTACAGCAAACAGGGAATCCAATAGAGGAAAGAGGCAAAGGGGAAACTTCTAGGAGAGTAGCTGTGCTACATGCTATTTTGATTGGAATACAAGGATAAAGAGCTCAAAGATGGACACCTTCAGGAAAAGAATAGAAATGATATATAATTTATGGATTTGAATGTACTGGAATATTTACAGTTATGTTGGAGGGTTTTTAGGTGGAGAGTTTATATGCAGATTAATAATAGTTATGTTAAAATTTAAAATGATGTAAAAATAAATATCAGAGAATTGTACAAAAATCCAAAAGACATTTTAGTATTCTGAATAACCAGCTCAATAAAGCTTCTACAGTCACTATAATATATGTACTGCATATTTACCCCCCAAATTGATATCATTACATCAGAAAAATGGGGGGAAGGAAAGCGTGTGAGAGGAGGTTGATGTAAAATGTAAAAAGAGAATCCAAAAGTGAAAAATAATTATGAAACAGCAGTAGAAGCATATCATTCTAAAATATAGAGATAAATAGTGAATGAGATTCCTGCCCCCTGGAAATAGAATCTCAGGACAAAAATTGAATGGGAAACTACATTACTATTTCTGCCATAAAATAATCTTATTATGTTTTTTAACTTCTAAAAAAGTTTTTGTCATTATTTGAAGATGATATGATTCTATATAGAGAGAACCCTAAAGATTCCACCAAAATAATTATAAAAAATTATGACATTGAATAAATTGAAGAAGATACAAATAAATTGAAGTATACACCATGCTCATGGATAGGAAGAATTAACATTGTTAAAATGTCCATACTACCCAAAGCAATCTATAGATTCAATGAAGTTACTATCAAAATACCAATGGCATTTTTTTTTTTTACAGAACTACAACAAATAATCCCAAAACCACAAAAGTCTCCAAATAACCCACAGCAATCCTGGTAAGGAACAAAGTTGGAGGTATCCTGCTATCTGATATCAAGCTATACTACAAGACTATAGTAATCAAAACAGCATAGTACTGGCATAAAAAAAGACACATAGGCCAATGGAACAGAATAGAGAGCACAGAAAACAACTCATGCCTCCATGGTCAATTAATATATGACAAAGGAGACAAGAACATACAACGGGGTAAAGACAGTCTATTCAATAAATGGTGTTGGGACAACTGGGCAGATACATTTAATCAATGAAACTAGACCACCTTCTTATACCATATACAAGAATAAACTCAAAATAGATTGAAGACTGAAATGTAAGACTCAAAAACCATACAATTCCTAGAAGAAAACACAGGTAGTAAACTCTGCTTTTTCCCTTAGTAATACTTTTCTGATATGTCTTCTAAGGCAAGAGAAACAAAGAAAGAATAAACAAATGGAACTTCATCAAACTGAAAAGTTTTTACACAGCAAAGGAAAACATCAAAAAAACAAAAAGATAACCTATGGAATGGGGGAAGATATTCACCAATAATACATCCGATAAGGGGATAATAACCAAAATGTCTAAAGAACTCATACAACTAAACATTTTAAAAATCCAATTAAAAAACAGTCAGAGTACCCAAAGAAAATTTTCTCCAAAGGAGGCATACAGATGGCCAACAAACATATGAAAAGGTGCTCAACATCACTAATCATCAGAGAAATGCAAATTCAAACCACAATGAAATATTGCCTCAGATCTGTTAGAATGGCCATCATCATTAAATCAAGAAACAACAAGTATTGGCTAGTATGTGGAGAAAAGGGAACCTTCAGGCTCTGTTGGTAAGATTGCAAATTAGTGCAGCCACTATGGAGAACAGTATGGAGGTTCCTCAAAAAAACTTGAAATTGAATTACCGATAACCCAATAATTCCACTCCTGAGTATGTATCTAAAGAAATCCGGAGTACTAATTTGAAAAGATATATGCACTCCTATGTTCATTGCAGCATTATTTGCAATAGCCAAGATATGGAAGTTATTCAAGTGCTCATCAATAGATGATTGAATAAAGAAGATGTGGAACATATATATAAAGAATATTACTCTGTCATAAAAAAGAATAAAATCTTACCATCTGCAAAAACATGAATGGAACTAGAGGGCATCATGCTAAGTGAAATAAGTCAGACAGAGAACAACAAATACCTTATATATGGGATCTAAAGAACAAAATAAATAAACAAAGCAGATAAAGACCCACAGATATAGAGAATAAACTGATGGTTGCCAGATAGGAGCAGGGTTGGGTGCTAGGTGAAAAAAGTTGAAGAGATTAAGAACTAGCAATTGGTTGTTACAAAATAGTATGGAGATGTAAAGTACAGCATAGAAAATATAGTCAATAATATTGTAATAACTATGTATAATGCGGGGTGGGAAACAAAGCAGATAAAGACCCACAGATATAGAGAATAAACTGATGGTTGCCAGATAGGAGCAGGGTTGGGTGCTAGGTGAAAAAAGTTGAAGAGATTAAGAACTAGCAATTGGTTGTTACAAAATAGTATGGAGATGTAAAGTACAGCATAGAAAATATAGTCAATAATATTGTAATAACTATGTATAGTGCGGGGGTGGGGGAGGGGAATACTAAAATCATCAGGGGGATCATCACTTTGTTAATTATATAATTGTCTAAAAACTATGCTGTATACCTAAAACTAATGTAAAGTAATATTGAATGTCAACTGTAATTGAAAAGTAACATCTTTAAAAATCTGCTTTACTTTGATAAAAATTAAAAAGCAAAAAATTTCTAAGTGTACAAAGAAATAGGTCTGACCCTTTTCTAAGTACCTCATTTCCCATTTCATGTCTAACCTCCCCCATATACCTCAATGCCTAGAAGTGAGTTAGCCACTCTTTCTGCTCCTCACTGCTGCTTTCAAGTAATTTCTCCACTCTCTTCTTTCAAAACTCCAGCTCCTTTGATGCTGATTTCTTGTAGCAATAGCCACCAGAGACTTCCCTTTGCAGTTTTAATCTATGCACCTCCTTGTCACTCTTCTCTATCATTGAAGGCTTTTGCTCCCACCTGACTCTCACTTAAAATATGTACATTTCATTATATGTAAATTATGCCTCAATGGAATTAATTTAAAAATTTTAAAGGGAGAAAAGTCAGTGTCACAGGTTTCTAGGGCCTATCCAATCATCTATCAAGGTGGTGATATATAGGGACATAAGAGGTGACAACAAAAAGCAGTTTGGTATGAAGTTCAGTACTGAAATACAGTTCGATATGAAGAACAGCAGGAAGACACAAGTAAGGAGAAAGATCCAGATTTCAAGTCAGAAAGCCAGAGATTAATGAGTATTATTAATAAGCCATCAACTTCTTCACACACACACACACACACACACACACACACACACACAGAAAGAAAATGGGAAGGAGGCCGAGGGAATGTCAAGGGGGTAAAAAGGAGAGACATATGTAACACTCTTTGTAATACTTTAAGCAATAAAACAAAATTTTTTAAAAAAAGAAAGAAAATGGTAAAATAAATGAAATGGGGATATATATTCAGGGCAAGGAAAATAGTAGATTTGGTAAGAGTACATTTGAGACAATAAAACCCTCAATCAAAGCTGTGGACTGCATCAGCTCAGTCACCACACTTGTCTCACGTTATTCAAGTAAAAAAAATATAGATGATCCCATTTCAACATGAGTAATATTTAAAAAGCAACCAAAAGAGATCTAAGAACAATTTTTTAAAAAGGTACATTAAGAAACTAAATCACAAAATTGTTCTATGTTTTTCCAGTCTCATCTAAATTACAACAAACTGGTACCTCCACAAAGGGCAAGGTTCAAAAAAGAGATATAAGGCTTCAAAGATGACAGGATATGAAGATAGAAGATGAAGAATAAACTGGCAGAACTCAATAAAGAAAGGAAAGAACAATACAGAAGCATCACCAAGAACAAAGTCAGGTTTTAATCAATGACTGAAATCAAGGAAAAGACATCATGGGTTGGCTAGAGGAAAGGCTTGAGTTTATCCTTGAAACCAAGTATAGGCTACATGGCAATATGGATAAAATTATCAAATTCTTTGACCTTCTTCAGCTGAGATGATAGTTAATGCTATTCCACCCAAGTTTCCACTCAAGGAAAGATTACGTTTTGGATGTCTATCAGACCATGATCCCCTATTCCAAATTCTGCCAGCCCTCTTCCCCCTACTGGGGTCCTATGGCTAATACACCTCTCTGTCCTATGTGGCCTTATGTCAGCCTGAGCCTGATTGAACATGAAAGCATAATTATCTCCATTTGACCAATCAGATCTTCTCATCTGTGGGCTGGAATTTGGACACAGAAACTATAGCTGAAGATACGTTAATGCCAGAACTGGCACTGTGGCCAAACAATTCTCATCTGTAGAGAAAAAATAAATGAAATAGACACAGAAATGAGAGATCAACTTAGTTGAAATGAAGAAGATGTTTGTTAGGTTCATGTTTTAGTTCTTCCTAAAGCCTAATATAATTTTTGTGTTAGGTTTTCATAAAATATCTTTGTACGTTTATAATACTTTCTCCTCTTTTATTTGAGCTACTTTGAATGGGTTTCACTCATTTGCAGCCAATAGCCCTAAAGACAACAAAAATTAGTATAAGCAATGAAGTTTACAATGAACAAATCCACCTTAAGACAAACATACACAAAACTGGGTGACTTGAAGTGAAGCACAGATTGAGGGGTAATGATTTTTCTATCAAGGAATGGGGAATCAGCAATTTCTATTTGGCAATAACAAAATAGTTCAGCTATCATCTGTTATCCCTAAAAAGTCTGACCATATTGTCACAAAAAGTAAGGCTTCAAAGGATGTCCTAGCCAATTTAAGGGTATACAACTCTTTTTTACACATAACTACACAGAAAGCAACAGAAGGAGATTTGAGAAAAGAATTCCCTATCTAGAAACAAAAAGGAAAACAGGGGAAGTACCCTAAGATGCTGTGTTCCAAATCAAAAAAGCATCTGCCTTGCCAAAATGCAGCATCCAAATTATTTGAATGATTGTATATCTGCAACTTAGGCTGACTTGGGGTTGGGGGTAGTAGTATCCTAACATTTAGAATGCTAATAGGTGCAATTAGGTAGAGGGTTAGAAGGGAATCATTATCTATTATCCCTAGTCCCCTTTAAAGAATTCCCCTACTACTAGTATGTCATACTCTAGCTCCAACCCAACAAATAAGCAAATACCTTAAAAGCTAAACTGGATTTCATGACTTGGGAAGAACCTATACACATGAGTAGGTTTAAGAAATATGCCCTGCTGGCCATTATTTTTTTTTGTTTTTAAGACTTAGTTTAAGGCCATTGAGTAGATAAAGATGGAGTCTCAGAATCCCAGAATGGGATGTTCATAAGAATGATAAACCCATCTCTGACAGTTTAACCAAGCAAATCCCGAGTGCCATAATGCAACATGTTTTCTGTCTTTATTTGCTGCAGAGCTTCTCCAAAACAAGTGATATCAGCAAGGATTTCACCAAAGTCTACAATAGTAACTCTAGAAAATAAGACAAAGAAAAGGTAAAAAAAAATATCTCTCAACCTAATCAATGGAACATGAATGACTCAAACCAAGATAGGAAACTAAACACTGAGATTTTTTTTTTACACATAACTACAAAGAATGCTGGCATAGCCCTATTTTATTCCCAGGGCTTATGGACAGTCCCCCTGTAGACATTCTGCCCCATGCACTATTCAGACAGACTTTGAAGGACATATGCAGTGAGCAGAACCCAGGACAGCTAGAATTGCTAACTAGGAACTCACTCTTCTGAAAAGAAAATGAATCATCAGACTTAACAGCCCATGAGATTAACAGGTGGGCTTCTCTCCCTCAGATTACAGCATGCAGGCCCCTGGTTCCCCAAGGTATTCCAGAGGAAGGAAAGTTTGATATCACAATGTGATGAGACACAACACAAAGTACATTAAATAAACTACACTATTTATTCAATTCTATTTTATCTCTGACAATGTTAAAGTTTCATATTTTTGTCAAGACAAATGCCAAACACAGAGAAACATTATGAGTGCCACCTTGTGGAGGGACCGATCAGTACCCTCTCAGGCTGGCACTCACCAGTCACTTCAGTCGCACTGCAGCTGTGACCTTCTCATGGCAGCACTGGCCACAGGAGGTTCAAAACACAAAAGGCCAGAGGCAGCAAAGGAAAGACACAGACAGAAAGCAAAGCTGTTTCCAGGATATAAGTAACCAAGAATAAGAATTTTGCAGAGTACTTTGGAGAAAAATAAAAACTCCTTGGTAAGGCAGGGATAAAAACTCAAATTCAAATGAATGCTGAGCAAAGTCACAGGCAGAGACTGGAGATTTTATGCAAATTGCAGTCACATCATAACATTCTGGAGCAGACTGACAAGAGCAGGATGGGGCACAGTAGAAACTGGAAGGAGAAACATGAAAATTAAATGTGAATGAACCACTCCTTTGTCCACATTCTGCTTATGAGGGGAAAAAAATGCAAGTGTTATCATAGCAGCCACTGCTGACAGCTTACAAGTGCAATATATAAATTAAACAAGTTTACAATCCACTTTATGTAGCTCTTGCTGCATGGAATAAAGGATATTCTTTTTATAGTTTTATAACATACTGACTCTAACAACCCTCTCATATATACATCAACATTCTGATCCTTAGAGGAGACAAACATATGAGCAAATAAATTTGGTTTTTAACAAGGCTTCTTGTCAGGATAGGCAATAAATCATTTAAAAACATAAAATTTCCATTAAAAATGGATTTTTGCCTTGGCCAGTATTGCTCAGTTGGTTGAGCGTCATCCATGCACCAAAAGGTCACCATTTTCAGTTCCCAGTCAAGACACATGCCCAGGTTTTGGGTTCCATCCCCGGTCAGGGCACATGAGGGAGGCGGCCAGTGTTTCTCTCTCACGTTGATGTTTCTCTCTCTTTCCCTCTCCCTTCCTCTCTCTCTAAAAAAGAAACAATAATAATAAAATGGATTTTTGCTTAGATAAACAAGCCCAACAACATTGCTCTGGACTTTCTAGCCATCAGGAAGACAAAGAAAGTATATCTGATCTATCAAGATATGAATATGGGAAAAGAAGAGACAATGTTATAATATGTAGAAAATGCTTGTGGAAGAACTAATGCAACATTTCAGGGGTACAATTTGGCAATATGGAAAAAAACTTTAAAATATTTATTATCATTGATATAATCATTCTAGTTCAAGAACTTCACTTAAAGAGATAACCAGAGATATGAGTAAATATTTGTGTTAAAGATGTTCATCATAGCTTTATTTCTCTTGTTAAAAAAAAGAGAAGAAAGAAACACCCTTATGGCCCAAACCATGGAATCAAATAATTTATGGTAAACTTAAATGGGAGATATCATAATATTATAAAATACATGGACTTGATTTAACTGAAAAGCCATTGGCCGTGGACCTCCTGAAGCATCCCTTGGTCAATTTTTCCAGTTACAAGATCTGACTTCTCTGAACCAATAATACTGTTTCAGTAGCTAGACACATAGGCAATTAAGAGGGTCAAGGAGACTACAGCATGACTAGCATGAGATTGTTCGAAGGCCACATTTATTTCCTCTACAAAAGGTGCTGAACTCTGAGCCCTGGGTTCCTCAGACCCAGGAGCAAATTACTGTGTGGCTATCATCCAGGTCATCACATAGCCCCATGAGACTTAGGGTCAAGGGAACTGACATTATCATGCAGATGCTTCTGCTTTTTCACTGCCTGTTTTGTGTCACCTCACTTAGTGCCTTGCTTTATGATTTTGAAAGTTGGTGAAATAATAATGTATACCTTCTAGAGATACTTGAGGATTGAGTGAAATGTACATGTAAAGCACTTAGAACTGAGACTGGCACATAAAAATGCCCCCTAAAGTATTTAGCAATCATTATCATTAGTATAAATATCAGCCTTGTTATAATCAGTAGAATAATGTAATATAATCATATTTGGTAAATACCATAAAATGCGTCATATTTTCTGAATAAAGTTATAAAACTCTTGAGCAGAAATGGGGGGAAAGTAAACAACTGTTGAATCTGCATAAAGAGTATGAAGGAGCTCTTCGCACTAATCCTGCAAATTATAAGTTTATAATTAAATCAACATAAAAAGTTACCTAAAACCAGTGAGTAAAATAAATGCCAATCTAAAATTATCTCTTTGTAATGCATGTGTATATATAAACACACAGACATCATATGCATGCTTGTATACACATGTAGAAAAAATAGACTATCTCATTGATCAAGAGCAATTGCACTCCAGGATGTAATTTGAGACTGCTTTCTTTTTTTGCATGATCTCAATACTTTCCAAATTTCTAAATAGACATAAATCACATTTAAATAGGAAAAAATAAATTAAAAATTATTTGTAAGAGAAGTTTTGCATAAGTAATAGCTTCAAAGTGCAACTCGTTCCCTATGTCTTCACATTTAAATGAAGAAAATCAAATAAGGCATTTCAAACAATGTTAATTATTTGAATAAGTTGGAAAATCAGGCATTCAGAAATTCACAAAGTTAAAGACTAAACAAAGACATTACTGTACATGAAGTTCTGAGCTCCAACTCAGTTTGGACTTGAGAAAGTTTACCACACCCTCAGCCTTAAATAACCACAGATATGAAGGAGACTGCCCTGGAATTAGACTGCCAGGCTTCACTTGATCAGATAAAGACATGTCAAGTTACAGGGGGCAACTTTAATTATAAATTAATGCACTGATCAGAGGAAAAGAGATGGCACTGAATGGAAAGATCAGAGTAAATGAAATTGAAGTTCCAAAGGAGTCCTTGCTGCCTTGTTTGGTTTTCTGATCCACAGCATGGATCTTCAAGGACTCTCTGGAGTGAGAAGAATAATCTCTTTCATGAAAACTTTGCTGAAAGTTTGTTTTCTTCAAATGAGAAAGTTAAAAAAGATGACTGTCATTCTCTCAAGTAATGCAGAAAGTACTAAAATTTACATTTCTACAAAAAAATATAATCTTCAATAAACAAAAGCACACTCCAAGATGACTGTCATTCTCTCAAGTAATGCAGAAAGTACCAAAATTCACATTTCTGCAAAAAAAAAATATAATCTTCAATAAACAAAAGCACACTCTAGCATATAAATACATTTGAACACTTTTAACTATTAGATTCTTTTCTATACTCATCTGCTCTGCTCTTGACTATAGTAAGTACATAAATATTTAACAGAATTTTAAAGTGAAGTTGTTCTTCAAGGGAAAAAAGGTAGTAATTACAAAAGTAACTCTGATAAACAAGAAAAGGTTGCCTACATAGAGTGACAGATGAAAAAGTAAGCATTTAGTCTCATTCTGAATGTTCCAAAGAAAATATAGTATTGGATAATAGTAGGAGATACATGACTATAGATGCTTTCACTACAAAAAAATTATCAAGATAAAAACACTGTAATAAATAAGAAAAATTCTTCATCTCTCATAACAATAAGTGCCCAAGTATGTGGTTCTAAGATTGGCTACATCGGTAGCTCAGTGTAGAGAGGATTCGACATGAACTTCTCAGCTCTACTCTTAGATCCACAATAATTGCCACTTTTCCAAGCAACACACCCCCAAGACAATGGCCAAAGGCTGGAAGGATCAACTCACTATGTTGGGTCCTTTTCCAGTAGGCCTCCAATATACTAGTACATACCACTATATCTCACTGAGGGGGGTTTTATTCCACTCCCTAATCCAGTTACTGCAAATAGGGGAGGAGTTATTATGATTGGCTTCCAGCGGTTCTCAACCTGTGGGTCGCAACCATTGGAAAACACATATAGCATATTAAATATTTACATTACAATTCATAACAGTAGAAAATTACAGTTATGAAGTAGCAACGAAAATAATTTTATGGTTGGGGGTCACCACAACATGAGGAACTGTATTAAAGGGTCGGGGCATTAGGAAGGTTGAGAATCACTGGTTAGACTAAGGCATTCAATTCCTGAGGTACCCAATAGGGAGAAAATGGAGATTCTGCTGACAAAGAAGAAGGGGGATAGTTTCAGGATAAGCACAAAAGTCCCAGGTAGTGTAAGTCAAAAGTCAAATTCTTTACCATCATGTAGGAGCCCTGACCCATCTCTTTAGCCCTTCACCTCCATTCCTCCACAAACCCTATACTCTCTTTCTGCAGCTTTATCCACTGGTTTCCTGAATAGTCCAAGCACTTACATTCATCTCATCTGTGAAAATTCGGACCCATCATCCTATATGGAATCTCTCCCCACATTCTTCTATCAGAACTACTTTTTCTTCCAAAGCCTAATCAAACACAACCTCATCTGATTCCCTCACAGCAGAACGCATTCCTCCTTCCTCTAGCCTTCCATCCTTTGGAACTTCTCTATTTGGCTCCTATGCTTTTCTGCTGTGTATCAGCCATGTCTCTCACTCCACAGGAGTAAAAGCTTCCTCAAAACAGATATGATGTCCTACTCACCTTTTATGGGTGATTCTGGTGTTTTAAATACCTTTAGAATTTATCTAAAAAGTCATACTCTTAGAATACTCAGTAAAATTCCACACCAAGACCTTGACTCTGTCATTCTCAATTTCTTTTAAGAATGAGCAAGGAGATAAGTCACCTTGAAATTAATTTCAGAGTAAATTCAAACTAGACTGTTAATATTTAATGGCATCTTTTGGTTGTCTATTTTTAGTGAAATACATTTACATTTTATAATACCTAGTGGATTCACAATATTACTCTATGTCATGTGAATCTTTGGGATATTTTTGCTAAGAAGCATAAAGAGTGATTTTATACAACTCATTAGATCCTGTTCTAACTCTGCTCTCTTCCATTTATCAAGTTTTATTAAGTTCTGTCTTCTTTGTGTTTACTCTAACAATTTCTCCCCTCATTTAATAATACAACTTTCAAAATAAATATCAGTTAAATCAAATATTGCAAACTCAGAGATAAAAGGACAAAAATTCAAATCCCTCCAATCAAATTAAAAACTTATTTTAAAAGATCTCTGGAAAGGAGACATTATAATCACCTTGGTAAGTCATGTTTAACATTTTCTTTTTTCCTAAATCTGTTGTACTAGTTCTAGAACCTCCTTCAAACTTATTCTGTGTATAATGGAGGTAACACTAGCCTCTTTGCCTCTATATTAAACATGATTACGTTTGTTTGAGGTTTTTGTTTTGGGTTTTTACATAACACCTAAAACATTCTAGCTTGTTTGTGGACTTCTCAAACATAAATCTGAACAGAAGACAGAGTGTAATTTTCCTTATAGAAGCAAAAAAACCACAAAAAACAAAAACAGGTCCTCATGATCTTAATTAAACCTCTCCCAGATAGGATATGGATATGTGACATAGGCTGAGACTCAATTCAGCAGCTGATGATAATGTACATTCTTTTCCTAAATGGCAACTATGGCAGTGGGGCCACCACTGGGACCAGTGCTCATGAGAGTTCTTATAAGCTACCAGAGGCCCGGTGCACGAATTCGTGAACCAGGGGGTCCCTTGGCCTGGCCTGTGGGATCAGGCCGAAACTGGCTCTCCAACATCCTTGAGGGGTCCCAGATTGTGAGAGGGTGCAAGCCAGGCTGAGGGACCCCCAGTGCATGTGATCGGGGTCAGGGAGGGATGCGGGAGGTTGGCCAGCCAGGGAGGGACCGCAGGAGGGC
>NW_005355461.1:2191434-2196070 GCF_000412655.1 Myotis brandtii | reverse complement strand
TCATAGCGAGCAGTTGAGTGGCCTTAGCATATCATTAACATATTATGCTTTGATTGAACGGCCGACTGGACGACCGGACACTTAGCATATTAGGCTTTTATTATATAGGACTAGAGGCTTGTTGCACAAAGAGATTCGTGCAATATACCTTCCTTCCCCTGGCTGCCGGCACCAGTTTTCTTCCGGCACCCGGGGCCCAGGCTTTTGCTCCAACCGCAGTGGAGAAGCCAAGCCTCTTCAGTCTTTAGTCTTCAGACTTTGCTTGAGAGGAGCCTTCAGTCTTCACTCTGCGCCTGCATATGCAAATTAACCGCCATCTTTGTTGGGTTAATTTGCATACTCATCCTGATTGGCCGGTGGTATAGTGGAGTGACACCAATTTGCATGTTTCTCTTTTATTAGTGTAGATGGTTCCCAGTGTTCAGAAGTATCAGCAGCAGCAACCTTACAGACTAGCCCAGGTGGCCTGGCCTTTCTTCTTTACTGCCTTTTCCCAGAGCCTGTTTCTCCAGTGATTTTTCCAGAAATTCTGAGACCTTCCCAATATCCATTCAAATTTCTCTAATGGGTCAGTTTCAGTAACTTGTAGATAAGAACCATAACCAGTATTTTATGTGATACTGAAAAGTTAAATGTACATAACAGTCTCAAATTTCATTTAAATCGTTATTTCATCTATATTTGAAAATTCAAAAGGTTGGTGTTTGTTTTAATTTTGGTCACTTGTTTTTATTTCTTTAATTTTATTTATTTTTATGTTTTTAATTTATTGATTTTAGAGAGAGGGGGAAGGAAGGGAGGGAGGGAAGAAGAAGGGAGAGAGAGATTTGTTGTTCCACTTACATTTGCATTCATTGGTTGATTCTTATATGCGCCCTGACCTGGGATTGAACCCGCAACCTCTGTGTATCTGGACGATGCTCTAAACTTCGCTAGCCCACCACGGCTCTTTTTATTTTGTGTTAACAAGGTGACAGGGGGAAAGTTTGGATAGCGAACTTTGTGTAAAATTTTTCTGCATCTCTTTAAATTCTGAGATTCAGAAGTGGATACAGAACTCCTGGTGAAGTTCTATGAATGCTAAAGATGCGGTGTAATTATCACTGACCTTCAAACAATCCATAGAAATCAAACAGGTAAAGATGCTTGCCGTGCTTGAAAGGCCAACTGATTTTCTCCTGGCCAGATTCTAAACAAGCATAGCATTGCCTTGACTGCATAGTAATAAATCTCTCTTTTTAGTGATAATCAGTTTTTGTTCTTTATATTTTTCCATCACCATTTATCACTTCTATACCCTCTTCCCCCTCCACCCACTCCCTCCTCACCCCTGTGCAATCATCACACTGTTTTCTGAGTCCATGAGTTATTTCTCTTTTCTTTTCTTTTTCTGTTCAATCCTTCCTCCCCCAAATAATGCCCCCTCTCCAGAGCTGTCTGCCTACCCTCTATCTGTGAGTCTGTCTCTACTTTGCTTGTTAGTTCAGTTTGTTCATTAAATTGCACATATGAGTGATACACGTTATTTTGTTTTAAATATTCTACATATATCTTTCTGGGTGGGAGTTTGCTTTTGAACCAAATGCACAATGGGAAGTCCTTACTTTTTGACCTTCTTAAAGCACCTCAAAGAGCAACAAATATTCGAGAAAGTAGTCTGTTTTGAATTCAGTGGAATCCTGGAACTTCCAAAGAGCCAGGCTGCTGCTCTCAGAATAAGAACCTTGCTGAACTGGTTAGAATTAAGAATTCTGATTTACCGTAATTATACACAATCAAAGTTTATTTGTCCTATCAAATTATATGAAAACGATCTAATAAAATGAATTCTGATTGTAAAGAGACAGAGATTATTGTGCACCTGGGCTATCATCTCTCGAGTCCAGGTGACTCTCTCTCAGAGGGGTGCTGCTTATTCCCTACACCACACTCCACACCCCACCCCACCCCCACCTCATTTATCTCTCCCCTTCATTGTCTGCTCTGTGGCATGAGACACTACCTTTCAGATGTCACCTCCTGCGTTTTCTTTCTGACCAGCTTCATTCCAGCCAATGGAATCCATAAGCAGAGGAGAGAGAGGTTGTGGTATTCCTGCCCTGTTCTTCTCTGCTTTGGAGGCCAACCTTTGAAAATAACCCCTTTCCTCCATGAGTACAGCTCCTCTGAAGTAACTTCCCCTCAATGGTTTCAACTTTCATCGGATCCAAGCTTAGAGGATAGAACTACATGATGAACCAGGGTGGTTTTTTTTTTCATCCTTTCAGCTCAGCAACCTACCTTGTTAGCATCCTGGATCCATACTTTAGAGAAGGACTCATGGACACAAAGCTCAGGAAGCAGCAACAGTATATTTCCATAAGACAAGGGAACTGGAAGTAACCAAAAAAGGTCTATATTTACAAAATAAAGAAGGAAGGAAGCCCAGAAGGAATAGAACAATGAGGGAGGAGGGCCTCAGGAGTCACTATAGTAACCAATTCGAAAGGGAATATTGACCAATCAGAGGGGATGTCAGGACACAGGCACTGCAGCCTTTATAAACCATGGAAACAGGAAATCAGTGGGACCCATTGGGACTCCCTCCACATGGGAGACCATTCTGTGGGACTTTTTTCCTCTCCCTACCTGGGAGTCTGTACTTGTTCTTTAATAAATCTCCACCTTTGCTATACTACCCTCTGTCCGTGGATTCATTCTTCAACTCTGGCAGACAAAGAATCCGGGTTCCAGTCCAAAGATTCTGTATCACTTTTTAATTGTCAAATGTGCATGAACTCGTTTACCATTAGAAACTGGTCCACATCAAACTGAACTAGTAAGTCTGCCTTACTCATCTCCATCTCCATTGAACCAGTGATGAAGGAATTGTTCTCTGTCAGCATGCCATGCCCTGACAGGCACATGCACACACACAGCCAGTACTTGTTACTGCTCTCTTATAAACAGTCTTCTTTACTAGCTTAGCTGCTTGTACTCTTGTTCCTCTATAATGCACTCCTCACTCAGCAGTAAAAATAATAACCTAAAGCTTTAAATCAGATCATGTCACTCTCTGCATTCCAGAACTGTCATTTCCTAGCTGTGTGACCATCAGCAAGTTCCTTTACTTGTCTGGGCCTCCACTTCCTCGTCTATAAAGTAAGGATAATTATAGTATTTCCCACCGAGCATTATTTTGAACACATATGAGTGAAGACATGTGAAATATTTAGATGGATTGCTGACATTAGTAAGCCAGCCATTATTTTAGATTCACCAGAGTGGCTCTGCCTGTTTTCTCTGTGATGCCCCGACTCAGGCAGCTCTGCTGGAATATTTTATGCTTATTGCCTCTGGGAAAGAATGACATCAAGGAAATGAGGCTTTTGAAACTCTTGGCAGAGACATTCCTTTTGAAAAACTAAAAAGACATTTTAAATTTCAAAGGTTTCAAGGCATCAAGTTTATACTGTAAACAGATGATAAAGAAAAAACATGAAAACCCGCACTGCCCTGTCCTAGGCTAGATAAAGACTCTCTGTCAGGAGAGTAAGAAGAAACAATGAGAAGTGGCCTCAGGCCTTGTCCCCACCTGCTGGGCTCAGTCCAGGGAGGGAAAAACACAGCGCTGGGCAGATTGGGGAAATCTGAGAACAATAAGGGAACCCGTGTCCTATCTCTGAACAGAGCCTGAGACTGTTACAAAATCCCCGATTTCTGAGCCAGCATGGTCTGAAGAGTAAGGAAGGAGAAAAGGCTGCATGTCATAGCTAAACAGGAGGGAACAGGAAAGACCTCCAAAGTTCCCCTCACCCCTAAATGACCACAAGAGAGTAACCAAATACGCCCTGTGTCCCCAAGAAGGACACGGATAGAGAAGAGAGACAGCATCTATAGGGTCCCATAGGCTGAGGTGAGGGACAGAATGAAGCAGTCCGCATGAGTCATAACCTAGCTGTGTGACCATCAGCAAGTTCCAAGAGCCAAATGGAAAGAAACATATTTCAGCAAAATACCAGCATGGAGAAATGAAACTGGCCACACTCCACCCCTTCCCCCCAAATGCAACTGAGGATAACAGAGATAATTACTTATTTTATGCCTGGTTAAAGGGGTCTCAAAAATTAAGTGCATGTCCGGCCGGTTGCTTAGTGGTTGAGCATCAACCTATGAACCAGAAGGTGACGGTTTGATTCCTGGTCAGGTCACATGCTCAGGTTGCAGGTTCAAACCCCAGTGGGGGTTTGCAGGAGGCAGTCGATCAATGATTCTCTCTCATCACTGATGTTTCTATCTCTTTCCCTCTCCCTTCCTCTCTGAAATCAATACAAATATATTTTTTTAAAAATTAAGTGCAGTTCCAGAAATATAAAACTCTACATTTCTTAAATGCTTTCCCATTGCTCTTAAAATAAACTGCAAGCTTCTTATTTTTGCTTGCAAGTGCTGCGTGACCATGCTCCTGGTCATGTCTCACTTGTCTAATGTTATCTCACGCCATTTCTCTCCTCTGTCAGAATATGCCAGCCACACCAGCCCTCTTTCTCTTGAGAACAGGGCAAGTCCTTTCCCAAATTAAGGCATTTGCAGTTGGTTGTGCTCCTAAACTGCCTAGATCAGTGGTTCTCAACCTTCCTAATGCCACGACCCTTTA
>NW_005355461.1:2161402-2191217 GCF_000412655.1 Myotis brandtii | reverse complement strand
GCAGTGGTTCTCAACCTTCCTCATGCCGCGACCCTTTAATACAGTTCCTCATGTTGTGGTGACCCCCAACCATAACATTATTTTTGTTGCTACTTCATAACTGTAATTTTGCTACTGTTATGAATCGTAATGTAAATATCTGATATGCAGGATGTATTTTCATTGTTACAAATTGAACATAATTAAAGCATAGTGATTAATCACAAAAACAATATGTAATTATATATGTGTTTTCCGATGGTCTTAGGCAACCCCTGTGAAAGGGTCGTTCGACCCCCAAAGGGGTCGCGACCCACAGGTTGAGAACCGCTGGCCTAGATCATTCTAAGCCTCTAGTATCCTGGAAAATATCTTCTCAGAGAAGCCTTTTCTGACTTAAAGGGAACAACTCATGTTTCCATGTCAATGCATTCATTTCATCCATAGTATTTAACACTTATTTTCTTACTTATTTACATTTTTTTTCCTAATCTCCATGGAGACTTTTCCATCTTGTTCTTTGCAATGTCCCAAAATATCTTCTCAGAGAAGCCTTTTCTGACTTAAAGGAAACAACCCATGTGTTTTCCATGTAATGCATTCATTTCATCCATAGTATTTAACACAACTATATTATCTTATTTTCTTACTTATTTACATTTTTTTTCTAATCTCCATGGGGACTTTTCCATCTTGTTCTTTGCAATGTCCTCAGCATCTAGTATATATCCTGGCATACATCAGATGCTCAATAAATATTTGTTAAATTAATGAGTGAATGCTTTCCTTCATCCAACCACATTAGGGTGGTTCACACAGTAGTACTATTATTTAAATTAATATTTTATCTTTTCCATTAAAAAAAAACACCTTGGAGGATATTTTCTTTCCCAAATATATAAATTGCAATATGTATTCAGGGACCATCCTCAGATTCAGTGAGTCCCTGGAAGGGCTCATCGACCTCAGTAACGTTATTAAACTCATGGTTAGTGTAGTACAGCAAAAAAACAGATTGAAATTATCCACAGGAAAAGGCATACATAGCAGAGTTCATGAAAGATCAGGGGCAAGCTTCTAGTTGTCCTCTCCCAATAGAACCATGAAAACAGTGATTAATCCTCCCAGTAACAATGTGTGACAGTATACATGAAGTACTGCCAACCAGAGAAGCTCACATTACACCAAGAGCATGTGTACATGATCCAAAAGAAATCTTTGTTGCTACAGAAAAATGTTCATTTATATCCAAAAGAATTTGACACAAGTTGTTTCAAAATAATATGATCAATGTGGAAGATTCTAGGCAATATTATTTGCATGAGGCAATAATGTAACATAGAATTCTAGTTTTAACACGTTTCAACCAGTTTCAAGAATTATAGGGGAAAATCCACTATCTTCAGCTTGGATGAATTCTGAGACTCAGTTGGAATCAGGACAGTGAGGTAAAAGATTTTCATCTGCACGTCCTTTGTGACCCTTCCTCAGAGACATGGACCTAAAATATCTGGAGGACAAGAAGTGGTTTGGAAATAATGAACACCATTTCACAACTCATCCCCCTTACCCTTCTGCTCTCAACTTTTACTTCTCTGTCCATCCTTTTAGAGATTATCTTCCATGTAATAACATGTAGCTAGAATTATAAGAGAAGCCAACAGCGGGAAGCAGGAGAAACAGTAAAAGTTGTGACTGGTTCACAGAAAGAACTTAAGACTCCTTCAAATTGTGCCTAAATAAATTCCCTTGTATATGGCAAGATAATCAGGAAGTGAAATAAGGTATAATCCTCAGTCTGGAAGAGTCTCATTAAACCCATGGCCACTGACACTGACACTTGGAATAGGGGGTGAATTCATCAACCAGCTTGAGATCTGAAAAGAAACATCAAATACCCATGACACTGAGAGGAGTAAAAACAGATTTCATCTTGCTAATTACAATAAATGACCATCAGGGACCCTCCCCCCTTCAAACTACCCTCACTTGCCCTTCAGCTTCATTATTTCCACTAATTTAATAGGATTTAACTTCTCTTGAAGCTGGACCTTGCCTGTATTGAGGATAAATAAACAATACCAACTCCATACACACACACCATGAGAAAACTTTTGAAATGTCTTCAGGATGCGGAGGAAAAATGTTTGTCAGAAAAATACTTAGTATAAGAAACATAAGTCAATTTCCCCTGTGTTGTTTTTTTTCTTGATAAATGACATCAGCACTCATGTCAGAAACTTATATGTCATCCTTGACCTCTCCCTTCCCATAGTTCCCATACATATACTCAGTCATTAAGGCCTTTATTTTTCCAGCTATATTGAAACATAATTGACATGTACTATTGTATAAGTGTAAGGTGTACAATGATTTGTTACATATGAATATTGTAAAATGATTATACAATAGATATAGTTAGCACATCCATCACCTTACATAGTTAAAATTTTTGTAATGAGAACTTTTAAGATCAACTCTCTTAGCAACTTACAAATATATAATATATATGATAGTATATAACATATATATGACAGTATTGTTAACTACAGTTAGCATGTTGTATATTACATCCCCAAAATGAATTTAAAATTGGAAGTTTGTATCTTTTGACCCTCTTCCCCCCAGTTTCCCTACCCCTTTACCCCAACTCTGGCAACCACTAATCCAGTGATGGCGAACCTATGACACGCGTGTCAGAGGTGACACGCGAACTCATTTTTTGGTTGACTTTTCTTTGTTAAATGGCATTTAAATATATAAAACAAATATCAAAAATATAAATCTTTGTTTTACTATGGTTGCAAATATCAAAACATTTCTATATGTGACACGGCACCAGAGTTAAGTTAGGGTTTTTCAAAATGCTGACACGCCGAGCTCAAAAGGTTCACCATCACTGCACTAATCTGTTCTCTGTTCTATGAATTTGGTTTACTTAGATTCCACATATAAGTGAGATCATAGAGTATATGTCTTTGTCTGACTTATTTCACTTAGCATAATGCCAAAAAGGTTCATCAATGTTACCACAAATAAGAAACAGAAGTCAATTTCCCCTTTGTTTTTTTTCTTGATAAATGGCAGCAGCATTTATTAAAATAAATTTATTAAACAATAGGATTTCCTTCCTTTTTATGGTTTAATAATATTCCATTGTATACATTTGCCACATTATCTTTACTCATTCACCCATCAATAGATACTTAAGTTGTTTCCATGTCTTTGTTATTGTAAATAATGCTGCAATGAGCATGAGGGTACAAATATCTCTTCAAGATATTTCATTTTCTTCAGGTGAATATCCAGAAGTGTAATTACTGGATCACAGGGCAGTTCTATTTTTAGTTTCTTGAGGAACCACCATACTATTTTCCATAGTAGCTGTACCAATTTGCATTCCTGTCAACAGTGTACAAGGGTTCCCTTCTCTCTTATCCTCATCAGCATTTATGTCTTGTGCTTTTTATAATAACCATTCTAATAGGTGTGAGGTGATATCTCATTGTGGTCTTAATTTGCATTTTCCTGATGATTAGTGATAGTGAGCACCTTTTCATGTATCTGTTGACCATTTGTGTATCTTTGGAGAAATGTCTATTTAGATCCTATGCCCATTTTTCACTGGATTATTTGTGGTTTTGCTATTGGTTAGCATGAGTTCCTTATATATTTTAGATATTAAAGTCTTATCAACTATGTGGCTTTCAAATATTTTCTCCCATTGTGTAGGTTGCCTTTTCATTTTATTGATCATTTCTTTTACTGTGAAAAAGCTTTTAAGGTTGATATAGCCCCACTTGTTTGGTTTTGCTTATTTTGCTTGTTCTTTAGATGTCTCATTAAAGCCTTCATATTCTATCTCCTTAATACTTTTTATAGCCACTTCCATCTTCCCAACAGCCCATTATGTCCAATGCAAGATTATTTCTAACACCCTATTATCTCAAACCTGGAATACCATAAATCCTTAGTTCCGCTGTCAGGCTCCATTGCTTTTTCTCCTCTATTCCATTTTTTATACTGCATTCAGGATGACTTTTCCCTTTTTACAACTTTTGAGCCTTCCATCCTCCTATTTAAAATTTTAGTGGACTTCATTCCTCTCAAGTAACACCAATATTTTCCATAATCTGGGCGAGGCCAAACTCTACACATTCTTATCTTTTTACTCACCTGTCCTTACATCATAATATCCAATGATACTGAATTGTTGAACCAGTTCTCTTGCCTCTGGGTATTTCCATGTGATATTATCTCACCACTGAATCCCACCCCAATTCTATCTCCCTTGCTACTTTCTTCAACGGATCAAATATTACCATTTTTTCTAAACTTACTTTCTCTGTGACATATTTCCTGACTACCTAAACCTAGGTACTTGCTCCTCCAAAGAAACCATACAACATATCAAAGTAACCATGCAGCATAATCCATTAGTTTTATAAATGCCAAATTACCTGTACCCATCACCACCACCACCACTGCAAGCTCCTGTTATAATCACAAAACTAAACAAATTGCCTAGCACTGATGAGGCTCCCAGATGTTTTGCAAAAATTAATGAAGAGATTGCTGAATGAAATGAAAAGCTAAACTCGATGATATAAGAGATCAACTGTGAGATGATAAGGCAACTGTGAAAATGCAAGGGGCTAGCTAACATATAGATAATTTTTTCTATTTATTAATAAAAGAATGTTAAAATTCAAAGTACATTGGTAAAATATAAAACCGCAAGTCCACCTGTAAGATGTGGCCTCTGTGCTGCAGAAATCTAAATTATTGATGGAAGACAAAATTGAAATGTTTCTCCAAAGGCAAAGAAAAATAACAGAGATGAAAAATAGATGACACGGATGGAGAAGAGGGGAAAAATATTCAATCTATTAATAATGGATATTGATAAAGAGTAGGTCAGAATAAATAAAATAGAAAAACCAAAGATACAATTGAACAAAAACTGTTATGGGCTAATGAAAAGCTTAAATTTTTAGAGGCATGAGTGGTATCATTGTATCTTAATCAAAATCATGAAAAAAGGGGAATTCTAGCTAACTCATGATAACATTTTTCAATTTAGGTAATTTCTAAAAATCCTGACAAATAAATTAAAATTTCCTTAACAATGTCAGAAAAAGTTTAATATTTTATCCTGCTGGTCATTGGAGAAGGCTTGGAGATATATTCCAGACTCCTAATTTAGCTCATAGTTGCTAAAAATATTTAAACCCTAACTTCCATCATCCATTTGGATTATACAGACTAGTGGCCTGATGGCAAAAACAAAAATAGTAATAATGTGCCAACTACATTATCCCCAAAGATAATGTTTTATATTGTTTATTTTAACAATGAGATTGTATTATTTTATAATGCTTATTTATAAATAATGTCTTATATATTGTTTTAAAGCTACAGTAGTAAAAGTTTTTCCATTTACTTGGCATTTTTATAGTATTACTCCAGATGGTCAAGTATGAGAAGTTTACTCAGAGATTACTCTGTTTGGCGCCCAACCTTTCCAATACAGCCAGAAAACAGTCAACAACACCTTGGTCAGTAAATGTGGAATCACTGGAGGTCCTAGCCCCAGTCAGAAGAGTTCAACTATTCTCAATATCAGAAGTAAAATATATGAGATAATCATGTTAAAGAATTTAAGGGTCATGGGATATAATGAAGACTCAGTAAGTAGTTGATCATCATCATCATCATCATCATCATCATTTTCATCAGAGTTCTTTGGACAATTTAACCACATCAAAAGCACACAAACAATAAGGAGATAAGTTGGCATTGAACAGACAAAAGCTTCCATTCCTGTTTACTTCTAGAGATCTCCTTAAAGGCCTGTTTTCTTAATGGGACAAAGCCAACTATTCTGAAGACTATTAGTTTCGTAGGGGATTACCTGAATATTTGTTTTACTTATGTTATTAATCAAAACAGAAAAAACTCATGCTGAGCTATGATACCCCCTTAACAGAAAATGACAGAGGTATTGAAGTTAGATCTATATTGATTTGAAGGCAAGAAACTGTGACCTTAAATTCTGCTACCAACCAAATTGATATTCATGTTCAATGACACACACAAAAAAAGATTTTCTGGATAATCAAGCCCTCAGTGCACAACTTACATGTCCTTTCTAAAATAAAATAAAAACTATTTCAAAATATTGCCTAGTGGGAGGATGGTAAGTTAAATAAAAGAACTCAGAAGTGAAAAAGTTGTGCCATTAAAAAAAATTCTAACCAAAGAAAGAAATAAGAAAAATAAAAATAAAGAAGATGCAAAGTTCAAAATATCTACATATGAAATTAGTGCTGTGTTAGAAAGCCCAGGATGATCAGCAGAAAATCTATCTGAATAAATAGCTCACTAAAGTAGCCATCTTAAAAAAATATACATAGATATTTCCACATCTTTCGTTTACAGCTAAAATAAGAAATGTTAAGTAGCAAAATGCAGAAAAAGGCATATGTAGATAGAATAGCTGATTGATTAAATGGTTGACATCAAAGTCTCAAAAAGTGTGCAACAAAATGTCAACAGTGCCATGTTTCTGCTTGATGCTGTCATTCCTCCATCATTCTGGTTGTTTAATATGTGGATCCTCTTCTGCATCCACAGTTGGTCCCATGTCATAATTATTTCATTAAAACATAATTTCTTTGTAATCAGAGTACTGTATTAATTGAACCTGGTTTTTTTAAAATATATTTTTATTGATTTCAGAGAAGAAGGGAGAGGGAGATAGAAATATCAAGGATGAAAGAGAATCATTGATCGGCTGCCTCCCTCACGCCCCCTACTGGGGATCGAGTCTGCAACCCTGGCATGTGCCCTTGACCAGAATTGAATCTGGGACCCTTCATTCTGCAGGCCAACACTCTATCCACTGAGCCAAACCAGCTAGGGCTGAACCTGGTTTTTAAAAATTGCCTTCAATATACCTAGGACATTTTGTAACTTTATAATAATAGCTATAGTTTATCAAACTTTTACTGTGTTTCAGTAATTAAACCATTTGTTTTATAAATAATGAAGTCATTTATTTATTACAACTACTCACTAAGATGAGTACTATTACTATTGTCTTCATTTTTATGTAAATGAGTAGACTGAGGCAGAGTCATAAAATAACTCTAGTTTAAGAACAGAGACTGAATTTGAGTCAAGGTATCTTTGATTCCAAAGTGCATGCATTGTTTAACCCCTATAGTGGTAATGCTTCCCTTTTTCTCAAATCAGTCTACTATCCCAGAATGACTTCCTCTCTTTGCACCCTACCCATGTGCTCATAGCAATGTGATCAAAATATCATATACAGTAATGGTATTGAGGGGAAAAGAGCAATTTGTAGAATGAGTAATATCTGTAAACGTATTCACCATTATACAGATGTCTCTAATCCATATTCCTTCCTGAGTTACACCAACAGGTAGAAGAAACCTGAGGTTTCATACATAAAACAGATGTTTGTTAATCACCTATTTACTATGGGCTGGACCAGGGGTGGGCAAACTTTTTGACTCGAGGGCCACAATGGGTTCTTAAACTGGACCGGAGGGCCGGAACAAAAGCATGGATGGAGTGTTTGTGTGAACTAATATAAATTCAAAGTAAACATCATTACATAAAAGGGTACGGTCTTTTTTTTTTTAGTTTTATTCATTTCAAACGGGCTGGATCTGGCCCGCGGGCCGTAGTTTGCCCACGGCTGGGCTGGACTCTTTGCTAGGTGTGGGCATATAATGTAAGCAAGATCAGAATGACTTTTACACTCATTGAGCTCACAATTAGGTGTGTGTCTATTTTTAGCCCATTCACAGCACTTGTGACATACCTCTATTACAATAATTATGTTACAATAGACGTTAGTAAAAATGTGGATTTCTGGAAGACAGAAACAATGCTTGTCCATATTTTTTTTTACCACTGAAACCTAACCATGCTTGGTATAAGGATGTGTTCAGAATCCAGAGGGCTAACAATTACACCTTAGAACCCTTTTTAAGGATGTATTTAATATATCAGTATTGTTGTTTTTTTTACATTCTCCAACCAATGACCTAATATGATGAAATAGGCCATAACATAGGGTTGAATGCTCTCAGTGTAACCAAAATCCCTCACTGCTCAGCTTGAATATATAAAATAAGGTCATGCGACTTTCAGCAATAAAATGAATATGAATTCAAGCCCCCATTTTGTCACTTTGAGAAAACCCTTTTTGAATTCCTGAGATGCCCCAGAAAAATGTGTCTCTGTCATTAGGTCCCTGTCTTTAACACAGGCCATTGCACAGCTCCTGAGGCTGTCGGTGCTCAGTCAATGCACAGCAGGTTTCGGAGAGACTCTCCAAGTACAGCTGCCCCTTCCATCAAAACATTGCAGAGCTGATGGCCAGAGCATCAGTATTGATAGCACTAAGACATTGGCCATAGCCAATGATTCATCCAAGTGCCCGCAGCATATGAAAAGTAGAATCCTCTATCTCACTCTTCAGATGCTGTTTCTCTCGCTACATCTGCGTCAATGCAACTGTGGTTCAGCCATTTCCCCTCAGCATGAAATTCGTGCACCCCATGCCACCATCAGCCTCAGGTCCCACAGTTCTCCCTGAGATATTGATAATCAACCATTAATCTCATTGCATGCCAAGGAACAATAGCTGAGTAAAGATGAGGAATTTAGGAATGGCTGAAGTTAAGAAAGCACATTTCGTTTTTATTTTTAATTGATAAGATTTCATTTTTGTCTCTTTTTTGAAACATCTAGTTCCAATAGACTTAAGATTGTCCCCCAGTTTTGCCACAATATATAATTCTCTCTGAATAATATTTTCCTCAGGAATTGCAAAAAAAGATCCCTTGGATGAAGGGGACCGTAAATATTTGCCCATAGAGCCTTTGTTTGAGTAATTAGGATAATTGTGTTCATACTAGTTGTTGTTACGTGTCTATCTATCCCTCTAAAACTATTGCAAAATACTCAAACTCTAATGTGTTTCAAGTACCTTAATTTTTCACATTTATTATGTTTTAACTATTCTGATTATAAAAGTAATATACAGTCAACATGAAAATATGAAAAATGGAGAAAAGCATAAAACTTTAAAATTATTCATGATCTTACTACTTAAAGGTTACAATTCTTTTAAGTTTTTATGTATTTCTTGTCTATACGGTTAACTAGCACTAAAACACAAACATTTTCAGAACATTTGAAGAGCTTTCTAGGAATAATATATCCTAGGGGAAGATGTGTCCTAAGAGATAAGGGAACCACAACCAACCAACCAACAAAACCAGCAGTCAGTCAGGTCTGGCATGGATGTTGTCACTCAGTTGTGTCTCCGTGGTCCAGCTCCATTGGCATCCCAGGAAGCAGGATGCAAATAAATTACTGAAGACCACCTTCTCCAAGATCTCAGGCAGGTATTGGGGATGCAAGGCTATTCTACTTTGATCCTTTCTAGCTGACTGCAACACAGTAAGAATGAGGGACATTCTCACTCCAGCCAAAACAGGTCTTGCTTTGGCATATAACTTTGGCAGTTGGGATTCCAGACCATTGAGCAACATTGATACCTCAAAAACGTTAATATCTCAGCAGCACAGGGGACTCCAGAAAATGCAAAAGAGACTTTGAAATAGTAGTAGGACCCTACTTGAGGGAGAAGGAAATATCCAGGGAAATATAGGCCAGTATTATCACAGTGAGTCCATTTATACTCACATGCATGTGCAGACTGTCAAATTTCACACATAACATCTATTGATATGTAGTAAGGAAAAAGGCTTTTATTCTCTTAGAAAGAAAACTAATGAGTCATTTTGGTAATAGAAAGATAACCTCAGGATATGATCCTTAAGACAGAAAAATAAAACCAAGAAGAAGCTAAATTGCTTTGCATTACAAAGAAGCTGGAGGCTCCTAAACATAATCTGAAGAAAAGATAAAATGAGGGTGTCCAGTAAAAGTAAATTATGAGGTCTAGAGAGAAGAGCAAAGAGATTGAAAGAAGCAGCTGCCCAAAGTGAAGGGACAATCTATGGGAAATGCCTGGTGGAAGAAAAATGGTTAAGAGACTTTGAGAGGAAGAATGTCATCATGTGATTTTAAGTTGAGAGTCTAATGTGCTAGAACCCTTTCCCTTGCCCTCAAACACTCAATACAAGTGGTTTGCTATGCACAACTGCCTTCTGTCGATGATGCTTAGGAGAAATCAAAGAAAAGTATGCTTCACATTTTTGTTGGAGTAAAACAAAGGACAGCAGGAGGCAAGGACAAGACAATAGGATTCTGTAGAAATCAGATTTGAAGAAGTAACCATAAGAATATAAAGTTAAATTACCATATGATATTATCACAGAATATATTCTATGTTTATATATAAACTAGTGGCCTGGTGCACAGATTTGTGCACCAGTGGGGTCCCTTGGTCTGGCCTGCAGAGATCGGGCCGAAACCAGCTCTCCAACATCTCCTGAGGGGTCCCAGATTGCAAGAGGTCAGTTCTCGGTGACGCACCCCGGAATCGGGCTCCCTCTCTCTGTTTCCGGGTGTGTCATCCGAGAACTGCAGCTGCCAAGTCACCGCAGCTCGGCAGCTCCTGCATTGAGCATCTGCCCCCTGGTGGTCAGTGCGCATCATAGCTACCGGTCAAACGGTCGAAAGGTCGGACGGTCACTTAGGCTTTTATATAGAGAGATGTATGAAGAAATGCTGTTCTTTTTTATTTAAAGTATATATAAACATCTGTTTAAGTACTCTAGCTTCCATTTTTGATAGATGTAAGGAATCCTATATAAAAAAAGGGTAATATGAAAACTGACCCTAATGGCAGAACGACCAGAACAACTGCTCGACAAGTCACTATGAGGCACACTGACCACCTCTTGGTTCCTTCCCCCAGCCGGCAGGCTCCCATTGCCGGATGGTGAACAGGGAACTGGGGGTGGGAGGTGGGGGATGCGTGCAGCGCCAGGCCAAGGCCCCTGCCCTGCTGGTCACCCCACACACAGAGAGCAACCTGTGGCGGGGGTGGGGCCGATGAGCGGGCAGGAACGGCTGGCATCTTGATCTCTCCCCCATGCCAGCAGGCTCTAATCACCTGATGGCGAATGGGGAACCGGGTGTGGATGGCAGCGGGGGGCAGGGCTGGCTGTGGGTTGCCAGGGAAGACGGCACTGATTGCAGGCCAGGCCTAGGGACTGTACCTATGCACGAATTTTGTGCACTGGGCCTCTAGTTCCATAATAATATGAATGTGAATTTAATTTTTTTATTGTTGACACTATTACAGATGTCCCTCATTTTCTTCCCTTTGCCCACCTCCATCCAGCCTTCCAACCCCTTCCCTTGGCCTTCCACGCTGTCTGTGTCCATGGACTATGCATATACGTTCTATGGCTAATTTCTTTATCTTCTTTTATTAAGCCTCTCCCACCCTCCTCCCCTCTGACATCTGTCAGCCTGTTCCATGTATCCATACTCCTGGTTTTTTTGCTTTGGGGTTTGTTTATTTGTGTGGTTTTGTTGTTATTTTTAGCTATCTCCTTTTTATGGACTATGGGTTATTTCCTGTCATGAAGATAAGAGAAAGTTACTTTTCCTTTGGTTAAGTCCAACTACCAAATACAAGTGGACCTACTGCTCCCCTTCACCCCCATTCTTAAAAACTGTCCAGCCATTTGCTTCCACAGAGTTGAGCTCTGAGTTTTAGCCTCTCTCCTCTACTGCAATAACCTTAAATAAAGTCTTCCTTGCCTGTTTAACTTTAATGCAATTTTTGCTTCAACATTCCATAAAGCAACCCAAACAGCAGAATATGTGTATATGATATAATAATAGTTATTATTATTATTAATTGCTGTTAAAATAAACTAATTTATTAGGTTTCTTAAAATTCTACTTTAGTTCTCTTACTTCACATTACTATAGGGCCTTATACAAAGAATGTAATTTCTTTAATTCTCTATTTCCTTATTTGTAAAATGAAACTTGTTAAATGGATGTTAAAATCCCCACAGATCTAAAAGTCTAGGGTCTGATTCATTCTTTACAAAATTCCAAATCACTAAGCAATCTGTTCCACTACATAATGTGTTTTTACAATACTAATTAGTTCACACACAACTGGAAAATAGAAGTATTATGTCAGTATAACATAGAAACAATCTGGTTTATAATTTTTTAGGGAAGGGGAACCAGAAAAGCAGGAGTAGAAACAGAACTTTGAGCAGTGAAGGAGAAAGACTGAGCCCACGGCTGCTCAGGCAGCAGAAGATTTTTCAGCTCCATTTTCATAAATTTAATTTAAGTCCTGCCCCCGGGGCACCATCCCCGGAGAGGAGCACCCAGCCTCCTATGGCCTTTCTTCATGACAGGTTGCACTCCCTGCTGCACACACCTTCAAAGCAGCCCTGCTGGCTTAGATCTCTACTCCCATCTACCTGCCAGCCCTTTGCTAATTAAGGAGTTGCCAGTATTTCCACTGTGGTTGTTTTTTTTTCCCTGTACATTTTAATATCCTCTGGGACAGCCTCTAGCTATACTGAACAATCTGCCTGAGTGATCTGCTACCTCCCAAGGCACCAATTACTATTTGGTTAGTGCATTGGTCACAAAGTCGCACAGGTGTGAGTGGCCGACCCTCAATCTATTTTCCCCATTAAGTCCTGTTGATTTTAGCACAAAATTTTACAGCACATCAGATTTTGGGTGTTTAAAAAAAAACACAGAACCTTTGTACTGATGAAAGTAACTCATCTCAACCTACCAAAATCTGGGGGGAAAAAATGTAATAAGCTCCTGTATACTAGTTTATCATAGTTGTCTCCGAAATGATCAATTTAAATACCTGCCATGTGCCAGGCAAGTTGCTCATCTCTTCTACTGCCCCATTTGAAAACACCTGAAGGTTTTTCATCTCCAACAAAGATAGAAATATTTTTTTAGTACTTTTACATTAAGATTTTCCATCCAGATATCGTTTACATGCATCGAAACCCAAATCCATTTCTATACGTAGGGAGAAACCTTGTTTGAAAAATTCAATTCATTTTATGATGTCAACAAAGTTGTAACTCAGATTCCCTCTCCCTGTGCTTTATTCAATAAGGTACTACTGTGTATAATTATAAACACCCAGACACAAATGAAAACTGTGTGTCAAAGGTATTAGAAGCAGAGTAATGCCCCAGAGAGTTCTGTGACTGTAACTTGAAGACACAGCTTACATAAACGGAAGAAGAAGGCAGGACACCTGATCCTGGCTATTCATCATAGGCTTGTTGCTCTAACCCTTTGGGTAGACCAGTCATTTAATATGACATGTTCTATCAGTACTTGCAAATCCCAAACAAAGAATGCAAAGTACCCCCAACATTATGGCTTTTTTCGTTTTTTCTAACTTGGTAAATATTAAATTACCATAGAGCCTTATACAAAGAATGTAATTTCTTTAATTACATTACATTTCTCATAGATTCTTCCTTCTTTCAGTTGCTTCTTGTCGATCTTTGTTCATATAGACCATCCATGCTGAATAGTCAATAGAAACAAAACGTGATGCAAAGCCAAGACAGCAAGACCACTGCATTTTATATTCTATGCATTTTTTAAATATCTGAGACATCAATACTTTTATTACAGTATATGCATTCATTTAACAATTTTTTATTAAGTATTTACTATGTGCTAACTGTTCTAGGCCTTGGGATGCAACAAAGGTAGTTTCTATTAGAGAAGTACAGTTAAAGGTAACAGACAAAAAGCAATTGAAAACCCAAGATAATTTTACCTAGTATTTCTTTTAAGTGTGTACTCAATGAGAGGCCACACAGAGATGGACTGCTACTTGAGACACTGAATCAGAAATGATCTCTCTGGGGAGGTGAACTATGCACAGAACTTTGAATGAGGAGATGGCCCAGGGAGAGATTAGAAAGAGCATCCCCAATAGACAAAGCACTTGGTGCATTGGACTATAGATGAGAACCAGCTTGGTCGGTTCTAGAGACCAAATATAAGCAGGAGAAAAGTTATCTACCTGTTCACAATAACACCCTTTATTTGTTGTGGTGGTTTTTTAACATAATACAATATACATAACAAAAAGATCACATAAGTGTAAAGTTGAATTGTCGTAACTGCACATGTACTCAGGTTGAGAAGTCCTAGAGATCCCCTTCACAGTCTCTACTTCTAGTCACTACTCCCCCCGGGGTAACCAGTATCCTGACTTCTAACAGTATAAATTAGTTATGCCTGTTTTTGTGTAAGTGGGACCAAACAGTATGCTTTATTATGTGCCTGGCTTCTTTCATTCAATATTATGTCTTATTGTTCTGCTTTGTGAAAATGTACACCAGTGTATTTACCCATCTTACTGTTAATGGGTATTTGGTTAGTTTCCAGTTTGAAGCTATGCTAGTAGGTGTCATTACATTAAAAAGAAAAGAAAAAGAATTACATCTACACGTACGCACAGACGTCAGTTGAGTCTATATCTAGGATTAAAATTGCTGGGCCATACATTATGCATATTTTAAACTTTAATAGATACTGCCAAACAGTTTCCAAAGAGATTATATGAATTTACACCAGCAGTGTATGCGTGTTTCCGTTGTTCCACACCCTGGATAAACCTAATTTTGCTTTTATATTTGCTACTACTTTAGAGATAATGAAATACATTTGGAACACTCTGGGAAGATGTAATCTACAGAAAACTGTGTTTCACCTCTCACATAGTGGTATATTTCTCTACGAAAAGCATTTGTATTTTCAGCCACACATGTGACAGAAATGAGAAAGGCATGAGATGTTTGTGGGGAGCCATAATCACTAGTGTTTGAGGTACTTACCATGAGCAAATTCCACATGCTTTACATGTGATAGCTCAGGTTATAAGGACAACAGAATGGTAGCCATACACCTAGGTGCCTGATAATTTGATTCTTTGGTCAATAACAAAATTTCTTTCAGAATATTAAGTTTTTGTACATACGTTTTATATTAACAAAATGCTGACTTTGGTCAACTATTACATTGCAATCAAGCCTGGTTTTGTTTAAAGACCATCTCCTGACAGTTCAAAGTCGGCATGTTTTAATCAGTAAGGAAACACACTCATTACAAAATAGAAGTTTTTGGGGACATACTGTCTGAAGTTGTCCTGCCTATTAAAATGTCCTGTCCTACAGTTTTAGAAACAAATGTAACTTTAAGAATACTTTGTGAAATAATTGTATTCAATAAGTATAAAGAATAGCTTGCTGAGAAAGCTACATACTCAAACTGAGAAGTTAATGTATGTTATGCTGGAGTGCTGTGCTAGATATATTGGAACAGTCAGCCACTAAGTGAGGTATGAAACCAGCTCTTCCAAATGCTTATGAGTGAGACTGAAAGTCATGAGATGTGGGTAGCAGCTGCTTCCCCTGTCTTATCAACTGGCCCTGTGATTAATACGCCATATTACCCATGTATTTATCAAGGAAAGGTAGAATATTCAACAGAACAAAGTCAATTAATGTTATGTTTAATCATATCCAAGCAAAGGAATTATAAGTATCTTCCTCCAGTTTCTTAGTCATTTCTTATCTTCTTAATTTGTAGGTAAACATATGTTTTCCAGAACATAGTGCAATTGTTTAGGAAATAGAGATTGGTATACTATAGTCCTTTATTCAAGAGAGAACACTAATAAATGTTTAGATGAGTCTAAGCGTGGTGAAAAAAAATACTATTCTTCCTGGGGGGACAGGAGATAGCAGGCGCAGGCTATTTTAATGTGTCTTATAAAAATATTCCATGTTACATCTCATAAAGTGCCAGACCTTAAAAGATTCTGTATGGCATTTGGGCACTTCCTCAAATGCAAGACTCTCAATCCATCTGTTACCTTGACTACTTCCCAGGGTTTATTATTGTAGTACTAGGGGCCCGGTACACGAAATTCGTGCACTTGGGGTGGGTGGGGGTCCCTCAGCTCAGCCAGTGCCCTCTCACAGTCAGGGAGCCCTCGGGGGATGTACAACTTATGGCTGGCAGTCGGACATCCTTAGAGCTGCCGCGGAGGCAGGAGAGGCTCCTGCCACTGCCACTGCGCTCGCCAGCCGTGAGCCTAGCTCAGGGCTTCTGGCTGAGCAATGCTCCCCCTATGGGAGCACACTGAGCACCAGGGACTTCTAACAGTATAAATTAGTTATGCCTGTTTTTGTGTAAGTGGGACCAAACAGTATGCTTTATTATGTGCCTGGCTTCTTTCATTCAATATTATGTCTTATTGTTCTGCTTTGTGAAAATGTACACCAGTGTATTTACCCATCTTACTGTTAATGGGTATTTGGTTAGTTTCCAGTTTGAAGCTATGCTAGTAGGTGTCATTACATTAAAAAGAAAAGAAAAAGAATTACATCTACACGTACGCACAGACGTCAGTTGAGTCTATATCTAGGATTAAAATTGCTAGGCCATACATTATGCATATTTTAAACTTTAATAGATACTGCCAAACAGTTTCCAAAGAGATTATATGAATTTACACCAGCAGTGTATGCGTGTTTCCGTTGTTCCACACCCTGGATAAACCTAATTTTGCTTTTATATTTGCTACTACTTTAGAGATAATGAAATACATTTGGAACACTCTGGGAAGATGTAATCTACAGAAAACTGTGTTTCACCTCTCACATAGTGGTATATTTCTCTACGAAAAGCATTTGTATTTTCAGCCACACATGTGACAGAAATGAGAAAGGCATGAGATGTTTGTGGGGAGCCATAATCACTAGTGTTTGAGGTACTTACCATGAGCAAATTCCACATGCTTTACATGTGATAGCTCAGGTTATAAGGACAACAGAATGGTAGCCATACACCTAGGTGCCTGATAATTTGATTCTTTGGTCAATAACAAAATTTCTTTCAGAATATTAAGTTTTTGTACATACGTTTTATATTAACAAAATGCTGACTTTGGTCAACTATTACATTGCAATCAAGCCTGGTTTTGTTTAAAGACCATCTCCTGACAGTTCAAAGTCGGCATGTTTTAATCAGTAAGGAAACACACTCATTACAAAATAGAAGTTTTTGGGGACATACTGTCTGAAGTTGTCCTGCCTATTAAAATGTCCTGTCCTACAGTTTTAGAAACAAATGTAACTTTAAGAATACTTTGTGAAATAATTGTATTCAATAAGTATAAAGAATAGCTTGCTGAGAAAGCTACATACTCAAACTGAGAAGTTAATGTATGTTATGCTGGAGTGCTGTGCTAGATATATTGGAACAGTCAGCCACTAAGTGAGGTATGAAACCAGCTCTTCCAAATGCTTATGAGTGAGACTGAAAGTCATGAGATGTGGGTAGCAGCTGCTTCCCCTGTCTTATCAACTGGCCCTGTGATTAATACGCCATATTACCCATGTATTTATCAAGGAAAGGTAGAATATTCAACAGAACAAAGTCAATTAATGTTATGTTTAATCATATCCAAGCAAAGGAATTATAAGTATCTTCCTCCAGTTTCTTAGTCATTTCTTATCTTCTTAATTTGTAGGTAAACATATGTTTTCCAGAACATAGTGCAATTGTTTAGGAAATAGAGATTGGTATACTATAGTCCTTTATTCAAGAGAGAACACTAATAAATGTTTAGATGAGTCTAAGCGTGGTGAAAAAAAATACTATTCTTCCTGGGGGGACAGGAGATAGCAGGCGCAGGCTATTTTAATGTGTCTTATAAAAATATTCCATGTTACATCTCATAAAGTGCCAGACCTTAAAAGATTCTGTATGGCATTTGGGCACTTCCTCAAATGCAAGACTCTCAATCCATCTGTTACCTTGACTACTTCCCAGGGTTTATTATTGTAGTACTAGGGGCCCGGTACACGAAATTCGTGCACTTGGGGTGGGTGGGGGTCCCTCAGCTCAGCCAGTGCCCTCTCACAGTCAGGGAGCCCTCGGGGGATCAACAACTTATGGCTGGCAGTCGGACATCCTTAGAGCTGCCGCGGAGGCAGGAGAGGCTCCTGCCACTGCCACTGCGCTCGCCCGTGAGCCTAGCTCCTGCATTGAGCGTCTGCCCCCTGATGGTCAGAGCGAGTCATAGCAACCAGTCATTCTGCAGTTTGGTCAATTTGCATATTAGCCATTTATTATATAGGATTGGTAGTGGTTAGCTTAATTCATGTAAAAGGTGGTGAGGATCAAATATAATCAATTATCAGTGAATAAAAGCTTAGTTTGCAAACACAATGGGCACAGTTGCCCTTGGTATCAGGGAAATGGTGGAATTTCCATTAGCTATGGAGTATTTGTTATGTTTTTCACTCTTCTGATAAGATTGGTGTTTCTGTAACAAATCAGGCAAAACAAGAATTCTTTGTGCTAATTTGCATTGGCTGGGGACTTGGTTTTTACAACTGCCAACCCTTAATGATCTTTGTATATACCAAGGATCTGATCAGTACTTTCTACACTCATTCAGCTTCTCTCAAAGTTCATTTAAGCCACAATGAAATAAACACTATAAGAATCTAGTATTGCAATATTTAACTTAAAAGAAATGTAAGCAGATTTTGGTTTAGTTGTCTGATGAGGATTCTCTTCCCTGGTAAGATAAAAAATTAGGCAATATAGCCTCATGGCTAAGAGCCAAGGTATTGAGGGCAGGCACCTGGGGTTGAGCTTAAACTCTCCAAGTTGCTAGATACCAGAACCTGGACAAGTTTGTGAAGCAGGCAGAGTCGTAGATCCCTCATCTGTAAAACTTTGATCATATTACATCTTTCTCAAATCCAGCATCTTTCATCTCTTTCTCTTTTTATTTTCCCCATCTCCTTTAGAAAAACTCTACTTGTTAGACAGAAAATGTAGTCTTGTAAATTTGGTGTCCCCTAGTCAGCCCTCAGAAACTGGTGACTATAAGAAAAATAGTTTTGCCCTGGCCAGCGGTGGTCAGAGTGCCAGCCTATGTTCGATCCCCAGTCAAGGGCACGTACCTGGGTTGCAGGTTGATCTCTGCCCTAGTTGGGGTGTGTGCAGTGGGCAACAAATCAATGTGTCTCTCTCACATCAATGTTTCTCTCTCTCTCTTTTTCTCTCCCTCCCTCATCCCTCCTTCCCTTCCATGTTCTCTAAAAATCAATGGGAACATATCCTCCAGTGAGGATTAACGAAAAAAAGGAAAAAAATAGTTTTAAAAGTGACCAAATTTCTTATTTCTATTCTGAACAGCCCCCCATAGTTGAAAAGGTACTGGTGTGAGCATCCAGCAACCTGGGTGTTCCCTCACCTGCTCTGCTCCTGAAAAGCTCATCATCTTGACCAGTCAATAATCTGCTGGGCCTCCACAGCCACGTGTTAAAGACCAGCCAGTTATATCACTGGCTTTTCAAACTTCGTAAATCAGGAGAATCCTTTTTTCAGTTGATGTGCTACGCAAATTACCAAATATAAAACGGACTCTTTGCTGTCCCTTCCCCAACCTCTTCTTAGCCCTCACATGGCTTCCAAGAGGGCTCCCCCAGAACAGTCTGAAAACCACCAGATTAAATGATCGGTCAATTACTCTTGACTGAAAAGTTAAATTCTAAGTGGACATACTTAATGTGGTCACGAGTTACTCTACTTTGTGATCTGACCTCTGGGAACACAATAGAACCCCTGCAGCTGGTCAGCAAATACGATGATCAGGCAAGGGAGGTAGCACCCTGTCCTGAGCACAGGGCTGTGACTTCTCTCGGAGCAGCTCCATGACCACCAGCAGTCACAGCAGGCAGACCGGAGGCAGAACTTTGCCAGCAGCAGGGGGCGCCCTGAGACCCTGACCACCCACCTCGCTTCTCCAGCACAAGCAGTGATGCTTCTAACACCACAGACCTGCCTCCCTCAAAAGATGTCAGCCAGTATCGAACAGACTATCAAACTACAGTGGGAAGGCCAGGGAGGGTTGGAGGGGTGGGGGTAAGAAATCAACTGAAGGACTTGTATACATGCATATAAGCATAACCAATGGACACAAGACACTGGAGAGTAGGGGAGACAGGGGGAGTGGACACAAGACACTGGAGAGTAGGGGAGACAGGGGGCGGGTCAAGGGGGTGGAAAAAGGAGACATATGTAATACTCTTTGTAATACTTTAACCCCTAGAGCAGTGATTAGCTGCTAGCCAAGGGAAATTATTTTACTAGAATTAAAATTTGACCAGTGGAAGAAAAACATAAATACAAGATTCTTGATGCTTTCCATTGCACCCTTACTGTATTAGATAACTATTTTTTTAAAACTTGGCTAAACATTAAAATTCATCACACCTAAAAAAAAAATTCATCACACCTAAACTTCTCTGAGAATTAATAACACTTACTGTCTGTAGCATTTCATGCCGTAAACTTCTTGGAGCTTCCTTCCTCACACCTAGACTTCAGAATAAGGCCTCCAGGCAGCAGTGTCGGCTCTGAGGGGGGCAGCTCTCTCCCCCTGCGTGTTCCCAGCATCCCTCTCTCCCACTGTGAGTTCCCAGCATCCCTCTCTCCCCCTGCGTGTTCCCAGCACCCCTCTTTTTGACTGCATGTTCCCAGCATCCCTCTCTCTGATGGTGTGTTCCCAGCATCCCTCTTTTTGACTGCATGTTCCCAGCATCCCTCTCTTCGTTACATAACTTTATTTTGACAAAGGACAAATGTACTGGATACAGTGGAAAGAAACAAAGACTTTCTTTAATTATTATTCCTCACTTTTTTTTTTCTCACAAACTATCTTTACTCTTACATTTCACAGTAAATATACACATGTGGATAGATATCTGTATAGGAAAATATTGTCAGAGAACTGAAATTCATTCATGCACTCAACGTTTTAAAATTAATCATTTCACTTTACCTCTTAAGAAATCTGGGTGGAATGTTTTTAAGCACAAATAATTCAGGTTCTTTTTTTTTTAGATTTAATTATGAACTTAATTATGCTTAATTAATTGTGACCCCCTTCAGACCTGGTATTCAGAAACAACTCTGGAAATAATTGCTATGAGTAGGAACAATGCTTTCTATTGCACCCTTATTGTATTAGATAACTATTTTTTTAAAACACCTTCCTGAGTAATGAATGTTGAAGGGAACTGAGCGACATGGAGTAAACTGAGCCCTTTGGCAGGGTTGCTGATTATGCTATTTCAGATATAGATGGATCTTTCTTCCCGAGGAGCCACGCTACCATAGGCATCAATCTCTATAGGCTCTAAAGCACACCGGCCTTTTAGAGATGGCCTG
The DNA here is from genome assembly GCF_000412655.1 of Myotis brandtii. Taxonomy (NCBI): domain Eukaryota; kingdom Metazoa; phylum Chordata; class Mammalia; order Chiroptera; family Vespertilionidae; genus Myotis; species Myotis brandtii. The sequence goes on along the minus strand of NW_005355461.1, from coordinate 2,169,935 downwards.
AAGAAGCCTTGGAATGAATAATTTTGGGGACCGCACAACCTCACACACTTAGAAATTGGATGTGCCTTCAGGAGTCAAGTATCTAATTAGCAGATCTTTGGGCTCTTCAATTTAAGTGAAGAATTTTCCCCTGAGAGTAACTTCTGTCTTTGGGCTCTGTAAATTAAAACAATTACTCTGCTTTTAAGATGGCAAATCAGCTTAATTTGTAAAAACAGATGGATTCACACATACATTTAAAAACTCTCTTCTTTTAGGGACGATCCAAAAGCAAACATTTTACATGCATTATAACCTACTTTTAATTTTTCTACTTTTATCTAGGCTAGAAATGAGGATAACTAGTGACTTTAAAATGAAGGATGAAATAAAATAGACAAGCTCCCACTTCTATAAACTTCTCTCTGTAGTGCTCTGTCACAATATGTAACAGAATATGTAAAAGAATATGTAACAATATTATCTTCTAATTATAATATTTTTCCTACCTGGAACATTCTAAAAACTATACCTCTGGAGAACACAGCCAAAATCAACAAAACAAAAAAAAAGCTTCAAAGTAGCCAAGAAGTGTATACTAGTAGTATCACTCTATTTCATTTATTGATACACTCATTATTTCATCCATCAATAATACTTGTGTGCCCTACTATAGGCCAGGCATTCTGACAGACCCTGAACATAAAAATGATTAGCAAAAAAAGGGTCTCCATTGTCATGAAGTTTATAGTCAAATGCATAGGTGTTTCCTCTCAAGCTTATTTATATTTATTTTATATACAATTCTAACAGCCCAATATATCTAAGTCCCATATCCATATCACAATATAAATATCAAGTCAGAAGGAAAAGGGCTACCAGAAGGTGTAATGTGAGCTGGAAGAGAGGAAGAACTAGCCAGGAAGGAAAGAGGAAATTTATTAGGATTCATTCATTCAACAAATAGTTCCTGAGTATCTCATATATGCCAGCACTGCTCTAGGGACTAGAGACAACTACTGGAAAAATAAACTCACAAAAATCTTGCCTGGTTCTCTTGGGGATGACCTTCTAGTGGCAGGAAGACAATCATTAAACAGAACATGAAGCTGGGGAGATTTAATATCAGGTAAATTTGCATAAATAAAAATATAATAATAATAATGGCAGCTAACTCTGTTTTAATACCACTGTTCCAAGCATTTTCCATATAAAATTAACTTAATTAACACAACAACCTTCTGAGATGTGAACAGAATTGGGATTTATTTCTAGGGCACAGAATAGTACCTGGCACAGAGTAGGTACTCAGCAAACATTTGTCTTAGAAAGAATGAGTTTCTTTTTAAAAAAAATATATTTTTATTGATTTCAAAGAGGAAGAAGAGGGAGAGAGAGATAGAAATATCAATAATGAGAGAGAATCATTGATCAGCTGCCTCCTGCATGCCTCACACTGGGGATCGAGCCCACAACCCTAGCATGTGCTATGACCTCCTAGTTCATAGGTCAACACTCAACCACTGAGCCACACTGGCTGGGCAAGAATGAATTTCATAAAAAATGAGTCATCTATGATAAATATACGAATTTATAAATTCAATTATAGTGCATGTATTAGTTTATAAATCATCAATATCTCTTAGTTATTATTTAGCATATTTTTGACATTTTAATATTTATGAGTTGGCTCACAAAGTTCCTGAATAGAATCTTAAAATAGCCAGCAATTTTTTGTGGAAACTACTTGAAAATTCATAGAAAATTCACTGTGGCTCTGTTATTTGATTCAATGCCACTTTAGTTTCCAAATAAAAATATAAATAAAGACCTATGTACAGTAATCAAAAATTGTGTTTTCAAGAAATAATAAAATGTGTAATGTATTTATGATACAGTATTATTTATAGTAGCAAGTGGAAAAAATATTTATGATACAAGATGAAATAACAGACACAATACACTTGTTTATACAATATAATCCCTATTTAGTCTGAAACAAATGTGTGTGTGTGTGTGTGTGTGTGTGTATGCAATAAAGAAGAAAAATGATTAAGAATTTTAAACCATGATTTATCTTTGGGTATTTTGGATTTTTGCATTTTTTTCTTCTTTAGAAGTTTTGATTTATAAAATTTTCTATAAAAACGTATTGTATTGGTAATATTTTAAAAATAAGCCAAAATTATTTTTATGTAAAAAATAATTTAAAGCAAGTTAAAAAATGTAGACCTAATTGTAGGATATGAAATTCAGCACTTAATAATTTTAAATATCATTGATATAAAAAGTACTAAGAAATAACAAAGGATTACACAAACAGGCAATGGCATTGGAACCCACAAAGCTCAAAGCTCAGACCTAGGAAGGAGAAGAAGGATCACAGAATTGGGATTCTAAATCTGCATAAACCCAAAGGAGAAGAGCCAGACAATGGCTTCACACTTAGAGCTAACAAGTCTTGGATGAATTTTATATTAAATTGAAACCTGGCTCCAAGTTTACCTCATCTAGGTCTCCCACATGGAAGGCAAAATTTTCTGGCAGGGACGAAAGTAATAAATCAAACATCCATCCAACTCATTTAAAACTAGTCTTTTGGTTCTAGCATATTGTGAAAATATTCATCCTTGAGAACTTCCAGAGATAAAGAGAGTACTGCTTGTCCTCATCCCACACCCCTCCCGTCTCTAGAATCCAGGTGGCAGTTCATTTGGCTCAGGATGCTAAATGGATTGTATAGCTGCCAACATCACTCCCAAAAAAACAAGATATTAAGGGAAAAAGTAATAAACTGCAAAGCTAACCATTTTACATTTGGAATCAAAGACTGTACAACTTTTACTTTCTCAATAGGAATAACTAGAAATACTAGACCAAATGATAAGGTATCAAAATAAGCAATGCAATTTTGCTTAGATATTATAAACTTTCAGATGGTGTTTTACCAAAAGCCCTCTTCAAAGATCATTTAAAACAAACACAGACAAAAATAAACAAGCATTTCTTCTGCAAATGGAAGGATATGCCCTTTAAGAGCATTATATCACTTATTGTTCTTATTTGAGAATGACCCATCTCTATGTACAACTCTCCTACTCTCTGCCCTCTCAACTCAGCTTCTCCAATCTTAATATTGCAATAAGGATAATCTGCTGATTAATTACCAGATCTTTTGTCCTTGAGCAGAAAGGAACTTTTTAATCATCCTTCTGCAGCCACTTAAAGTACAATCAGCTCAAAACAAAACACTGTTTCAGCTGTGACTCCCTATTTGAGACTGGAAATTATCCTCAAGTACAAACATGTCAAAAAGTATAAATATTCTGGTGACTTGGCCACACATTCAATTTTTATTGTAGAGAAGAATTACTTTAAATTTTAGCCAAATGTAATGCTCAGACAGAACTGATCCTCCAAGGGAAGTGGTTTTGAGTATCACACTTAGTTGTTGGTATTAGTTTTGTTATGCTTTTATGATATGTTTTATTGATTTGAGAGAGAGAGAGGAACATCGATGAGAGAGATACATCAATAGTCTGCCTCCTGCATGCCCTTCACTGGGGCCCAAAACTGAGTATGTGCCCTGACCTGGAATCAACCAGCAACCTCTCGGTGCACGGGGTCAGTGAACGGTGACTGGGCAAAATGGGAACCAACCAGCCAGGGTTTGTTGGTATTAGTTTTATGACAAGTTTTCTTGGGTGCTACTTCATTGATCTGAATTAACAAACATCAAATTCCAGGCCATTTAATGACCTGGAATTGAAATTAATGACATCCCGATGTACATTATTTTTGTCCTTCTATAAGCAAACAAATACATGTAAGGCAAGAGTTACAGAGAACACATTCCACAAAATACATTTTAAAAATATTGCAGCTCTTCAAATATGTGAAAAGCAGTTTGGCTTGCCAAGGCACTGGCTCTGGTTTCCAATAACAAATCCAATTTAGCTCAGTCTCCGGTGGCAAGTAGTCATGTAATTGAGTATAATTTGTCACAATTGACCATTCTGACTCAAGAACGATTTAGGATTGAGCTAGTATGAACATCTAAAAGCTCTTGTCACATTTCAGCTAACAATAGAAAAGATATAACATGGCAACCTGCCCTACCACAAAAGATCTATTAAACTATAGTATTTTCTATATTTCCTTATTTACATTAAATATTTTAATTGTCAAAACATCATCCTTTGCAAAAACTTTTGATCCCTGTTTGTAGAGGTAATATTCACATTTAAATCTTCAGTGTCACATGTCTGAAATTCAGCACTTACATAACATCTTTCATCTGCAGATTTTTTTCTGAAGTGTTTGAAAACTTCTGACACCTGAGATACAGCAAAGAGAAACCAAATTATTTTATTTTGACAAGTTGGTTCCCTTCACATTGATATCATTTGACTACATAAATCTGTTGATGCTAACATTTCCAAATGTATTAGACAGACTACATAGAAATGAAAGATTAAATAACTCATGTACCTCTTGATCAGAGAAGTAGACCATGACATTCACTGTACAGTTAATGGAGCTAACGAAACTAAAAAGGAACCTCTTGACGAGGACAATAGCCCCTACAACACTGAGTGCATTATTAGACGTCATTAAATGTTAAGAAAAATAGCAATAAGACTGCAGACAGTTTTTCCCAAATGATATGGTTGAGGCATCCTTGCACCATGATTTTCTGCACTAGCAGCAACCTCTTGGAATGCATGACTTGATAATATAAATGCAACAATAATAGTAATATTAATGGTAATAATAATAACAATGTGATAGCATTCCTGACTTCTGCCAATGCACCAGACCCTATGTTAAGCACTTAGTATAACATTCAATTAAAAAACAAATAAACAAACAGACAGACAAAAAAAAGCTAAGCACAATTCTACAAGGCCAGTGCGACTATTTGGGATTTTATTGATGTGAGTGAGATTTGGAGAGAACTTGCAAGGATTCATATCTAGATTTCTCCCATTCTAAATCTTGAGCTCCTAAATATTACATATTCTATTTTAAAATATTAAGGAATAATCATTTAGGACATCTTTTCATGTAAGTTCAAAGAATTTACAATTAATTAAATTCTACAATATTTTAAATAGCTAAAGCTTATAAAACTTTTTACAAACATCCTTAACTAAAAAATGCATATTATTTTCTCAAAATGTATATATAATACTTCTTTTCTCTCTTGTTGCTTTCATCTTCTACATATTCTGTTTATTTAACCAAGCAATATCACTCTTTTTTAGTCAGCAAAAATTCTGCTTTGCTAAATTAAAAGTTTTTCATAAAAGTGGTTAGGGTCTGAGCATTTTTTATGACAATATAATACTTAATGTAATAAGAACACAATCCTTATCAGCCAGGGTTTTAACGCCTGACAAATTCTTACAAGTATTAGGACAAAGCCACGGGAATTGGCTCTTCTCTGACTAGGGAAAATGGGAATCTAAAAGCTTATTGCTCCAAAAAAAATTGTAAAAGAAACTGCATTTCATTAAATGGGAAACCTGGTGCTATTTGCTACATTTAGATAAATATGAATATGAGACTCTCATCTCTCCACAGTTTCATGTGTTACCGCACATCCTCATATTACAGGCAAATGAAACATATGATGTGGAAAACAAAGTGAATGAGGACTAATCTTAAGAAACCATGTCAAACCTTGTTCCCTGATAATGTCCCCCAGCTTTACCCTCAGTCTCTATGAGGTCAGTAGCTTGGACGTCAAGTGCAGAGGAACACATCGGATACATTTGAAAACCGTTGTCTTTTATGAGTCTCTAATTTTCATCTCTATTAGAATACCAACTATCGTTTTCTCCGTGTAACTGAATGAGAATGTGTGAATATAGCTCCAAACACATCTCAAAATAGATCCATTCTATCCCTCTTATGAGCAGCAGGGAAATTAAAATTAAAATCTTCATTAAGCTAGGATTGGCCAGTTGATTTGCCCATAGAGCTCTTAATAATTTAAGGGGAATGCTACAGAATTAAACATAGTTACATATTTAATATCAAGGACTGAATGTACATTAAAACCATTACAAAATAAATTGCACATCATGCATATATTAGGCAGCATTCTAATGGTGACTTGTTTGTAATAATTAACATAATTTTTTAGAAGCTGAATTTTAAGTGATGCTAGAAATGCGGTTCTTAAAGGAGATGTTGGGTTAAAAGCACAAGAATTATAAGACAATGGAATGGGGAAGGTAAAAGAGAAGCTGCTTTGGGCCTCACTGTGTAAAATCGTTTTCTGCCACTTGCCTTATGTATTAAGGTTATCTGTTAGTGCTTTTAGACTCTTCCACTATCATAATTGGGTATTAGGGAAGTGGCCATAGGTTCTGTTTTCTTTGAAACTATTATGATTTATGTTAATTATGGTGTAAAGTTTTAGAAATGGCTCCCTCCACCTGATTTGGAAGATACCCCTGGATATCACCAATTAAAGGCTTATGGGTTATAAATTCCTTGTGCCTCTAAGTTTCCCTTTTATAATTTCCATCCTTTATTTCCGTCTACTATAGTCTGGTTGACTTCTTCTCAAAATATTTGAGGTAAAGGACCTTTCTTTTTCAATCTATATAGATACTTTTGTAAAATATAACAAAATGAATTATTAGAAAATGACAAGCTGCAATTTTTTTCACAAGGTTACATCTTCAATTAATGGGCTCATCCTTTCTTGATAAGTGGTGGAAACCTTATATTTGTATCATTCTGATGAAATGTTAACATTTATTTTTATCTTCTTTTTCTCAAAATCCCATTCAAATGCCATCTAAGCCATGTGGAAATTCTTCTGACTTATGGTCCCTTTTCATTACTTCAATAGAACTTCTAAAGTGGACTCAACTCCAGGACTTTTGTACTTCTTTACTTGTTTGTAACTGGTAGTGGCAAGAGAACACGGTCAAGGTGAAGGCTTGAGTTTTAGTCCCAACTATGCTACTAATGAACTGTGTAACCTTGGGGAAGTCATTCCACTTTCTGGAAATAGAGATTTCACATTTGTGGGAAGAAAACATTTAACTAAAGATCTTTTTTTTCTTTTACATTTTTAAGATTTCATGTTTTCAAGAACATTTAGCTATTTATTATTCATTATATGTTATTTTCATGAGATGTTAATTAGGCTCTTTTATTATATGATCACTATACAAACTTGCACTATTTTTGGACTGTTCTGTTTTAAATGTTATAGTAGAGTTTATCTGCTCACTCCTGCATTTTAGTGGCTTTGCCTACTTAATACAGAAAACAGGGTTTGTTCAATGTAGCAAAAAATATTATTGATTTTTGCTGACTTAGATGAACTATGATTCAGATTCTCAAAATTTCTGTTTATATCAGTTTCAATTACAGAAACATTAAAATATAGTTTCTTGTGTAAGATAAAGTTCATTTCTATATCACATAAAAACAAGTCCACAGTTTTATGATCCAGATCAATTCCAAGGAAAACAAATAATGTAGGCCCTTCCTATCTTTGGGCTCTACAATGCTTTAGTTGTGAAGATCCAGGGAAATGTTCACTCTCCTAATTAGTCTTTCTACCTCCTGCAAGAGAAGCATTTTCATTTTTTAAAATAATGGCTCCCTTTGAATTTGTACTTAGGTCTGGAGACTTCATTAGGTTCAGGAAAACATATTTGTCAAAGAAAGTGCACTGGCAATGGTGCATACTTCATATTATATCACATTAGGAGGCATATACTGTCAAGTTACTCTTTATTAGTAACTAGAGGCCCGATGCATGGAATTCGTGCAAGAGTAGGCCTTCCTTCCCCTGACTGCCGGCACCAGCTTCCCTCTGGCACCCAGGACCCGGACTTCCCTTGCAGCCCCAGCTTCGTCCGAAAAGTCGTCCAGAAGGATGTACATACTTCATATTATATCACATTAGGAGGCATATACTGTCAAGTTACTCTTTATTAGTAACTAGAGGCCCGATGCATGGAATTCGTGCAAGAGTAGGCCTTCCTTCCCCTGACTGCCGGCACCAGCTTCCCTCTGGCACCCGGGACCCGGGCTTCCCTTGCAGCCCCAGCTTCGTCCGAAAAGTCATCCAGAAGGATGTACCGTCTAATTATCATATTACGCTTTTATTATTATAGATGCTAAGTGAGGCCATTTAATTGAATTGGTAATATCCAGATTTCCCTATTGTAATGGTACATTGCTCCTATACAATGTATAAGTGATCTGAATAGTATTAGTTGGCACCATGCTGATATTCCTGTTCCTCTACAACTTTTCACTTAATGGTTATGGCATCCATTTATGGTCTTTGGCTAAATACTCAGTTATTACATTGAGGGTCATAACAAGGCAATTGTATAATTTATCACTCCTTCTTCATTAATTAACTAGTATGCTTTTATAAAGATCAGCTCCTCTGACACAGTTAGAGGCTATAGGCTGTAAAAGAAAAATTTCACCGAACACAGTTAAGCAGACAAGGAAGACTTTATTCAAGATTATTCCAGTAGGAACAAGACAGGAGAATATTTAGGCACTG
>NW_005355461.1:2155745-2161371 GCF_000412655.1 Myotis brandtii | reverse complement strand
TAGTCACTGTAATCATGTCATCTATGTTTGTTAATTTTAGTTAGCTTGTTAGTTGGTTAGTTAGTTCTCCTGCCCTCCCACAGAGACTTGGAGTTAGGTTAACTGTTTTTGTTGATTAATGTACTTCAAAGGAATGGCTCCCAGATTCTTGAGAGTAACATTCTTGAGCTGTAAAACTGACAAGAGGTGGGAAAAGATTTACATCTCACAGGGGCAGAGAAAGAATTTACAATTTAAAGTTTTCTAAAGTAAATGCTCTAAGAAAAGAGAGGTAAGTGATCTGTAACCAGGGGGAAAAACCTATCTAAAGTTTAGTCAGGCTGACCCAATGACTCCCCTGTACTTTCCCTGACTAACAAACCTGGCTTCCATTTTCAAGGTCATTCCTTGGCCTGAAATGACTGCTGGGGGATAACCATTATGACCAACTGCCAGACAGCAGGAAGGAGACATTTTAAAGAGGAGAAGAAAAGATGCCGGTTGACTGGTTTTCAATAAAGGAGACTAAGAGCCAAACAATAACTTACTAACATGCAGTTGGCCTTCTCAAGCTACAAGGCAGATTGAGGAATATGGTGTTTTAGGTGAGCACATTCCTGCCTGGAAAAGTCAAGAATCTGTTACTACTTTTTAAAGGTAAAAATGGCTGTTGAGCAGGCAACTAAAACTCTCAAACATCCTAGTAAACATAGATGGCACAGAAAATAGAAGCCCTGAGAATGCTAAGTTTTCAGTAAGTTGTTCTGCCTCAGATCTGTTACACATTATATTTTCTGTTTTAGTACGAGTATGTCATAAGCCTAATGCTGAACATCTGTTTTCATCAAATCAACCGAAGAAGACATGAGAATAATATTTTTAAATTCTTAATTCTATTTATCAATATTGATTGGCAACTATTTAAAACTCACACTGTATATTTTGAGTACCCTATATTTGATGTAAATGTTGAAAGCCACCTTTCCCAAAATGTTAAAAACACCTATTCAATGACCTAAGTATAAAATATTTAGGAAGTTGTGGTTCCTAGAATATAATGACACACCATTTTTACCTGGTTTAATACATTTGTACTTTAAGAATGAAGAAATGAACCTTAAAATTCTGTAAAAAAGATAACTTTTAATGAATAGCCTTCACTTTTATTTATTAGAACTGGATCAAATCAAAACTGAAAGTTCTGGATTAATCCTGTCTGCCTAATACTCCGTTTGTGTAACGTTGCTCCAACAAACAGAAGTTTCAACAAAAATCACGGCTCTTTCCATTCATTACAGCAGAAACTGGAAGAAAAGTTTCAAACCTCAAAAATGCTCTCAATGTAGGGCCAGCATTCAATTGAAATTAGTATTCTAAGTTTTCACTTGGCACAGTTTCTTCATCTGATATAAAAATAGTTCATGGGTACCTTTAAACTTTCTATATAATCTCTAAACATCTCAATGAAGAGAAAAGCAGGAACTCACCTGGATTCATAATCATTATGCATATACATTTGTTTCCAGGATTGTGTTTCTCTAACTACATTTTTAATTCTAATCTGATAGTATTATTAGAATACTATAGATATAATCCATATTGACCATTTTTTATTCTATCTCTGAAACACTGAGCCAAAAATATATAAACATAAATATATTTAAACTTCTCTAAATAAAAACTCCACCTATTATTATTACTCTTTAAATGTTCAAACAAATTTTGATCTTAAATCACCTCTAAGTGCATAGTTTTAAGAAAGCTGACCTTGCCTACTTGTTAAAAGATGTTATTTTAATCAATATATGGTTCCCTTTACCAACATTTATAATACATCATAATTATGTAAATCAAATGTTCATTAAATCCCTATTAAATACCCAATATTGAGTTAGGGCTGAGAATACACAATTATATGTAATATGGAACCATTGCACAGTTAGGGGACAGAGATTTGTATACAACAATTAAATACCATTTGAAAGATATATTTGATAGGATTGTTATCTAATACAAGCATCTTTACTATATAGGGTCTTCACACATTAAACAAAGAGTGATCAGGAACTGTCATCTTGTGTATACTTGTCTGAAAATACTTAGTGTGTTTTTTTAAAAAATTGAAGAATATAAAAAAGTCCTGTGCAAGAAAATTAGTCATTTTATTGTATCGTCCCTAAGTAAAGCATTCAATTTAAAAAGCTTATATATGTCAGTGATCTCAAAAAGCTTATATATGTCAGTGATCTCAAAAGAAGCAAAGAAAACTCTCTTTTACATTGCATTTCAAAACAGAAATTTGCATTCTATTCTAAAATGTACTTTTAATTGTTGAATTTCACTTTTTTAAAATAGAAAGTATGTATCCCTTTACAATGAACACACTAAAAAAAAGTGCTTTGATAATTCTTTTTTTTAAAGGTTTCACCTACGTTAATGTAGGTCACATTGCTCTTAAGGATGCAATTTTATATAATAATGAACAGTAAGAACCATCAAGTACATTAGGATAAGAGTTCAATCAGGACTTCCCAAGCTGCAAATAAGACTTAGAACTTTCAAAAGGTTTTATTTATTTTTATTTTTCTTGAAAGCTAAAGGATTTCTTTTAAACACTAAGATTAATAATGAGACTTCAGCTTTCAGAGCTTTCTGGATCAACTAGACCTAATGGAGATAGGCCAGAGTTCCAATTAGAGGGGTGAATTCTAATCCATACCACAGTGAATTCCATAAATTAAGCTATTACACTTGACTACTTTTATCTGCAGTTTGAACATATATGGGCCTGAAATTAAAATTCTCAAATTGTTTTTCTGGTTGACAAAAGGGGAGGTTGACTACTATCACATGTTACCCAGATAGAATTTATTAATGACTATCCACAGAAGTACTCTGGGACTAGAGACAGGTAGCGTTCATGCCTGGTTGGGGGAGGGGAGAGAATGGTACCTTCTAGAACAGCCAGTTACTCAGCTCAGCAGATGCCACTCAAGACTCATTCTCTTTCCTGCTCACGAATACTGTTCCTTCACATACATACACAATTATCTCACCTTCACCCTAGAGCTAACAATAACAATTTCTTGGGGAATTTTCAGAAAAGAAAAATCTTTCATTTGTTAAGTGTCACCTTTTTATTCAGGCAATATCCACCGGTACTTCCTATACATTATTCCATTTAAACTGAACAACGCTACATTGCAAAAATGGGGAAATTGGGCCTCAGTATGACAAACCAAGAATTTCAACCCAGGTCTGTCTAAGGTCAAAGTCTGTGCTCTGTCCATCCTGTGGCCCTGGATGTATAAGGATACTTGCGACTAGATCTAATGGAGATAGATCAGTAGACATGGCAGGGGTTGCTTATCTTTTACTACAGTGCAATGGAATCTGTCATATCCGCTGTTCTACTTGTAGCTTGCCAGATTGTAAACTTAATGTGATCCAAACATATTCAATCTTTCCTTCACTTAGCTTAGAAACAGAAACCTCTGATGACCCTTTATTACTGCAGAGCTACCAGGAGCATGTATGAAATGTTTGGGTTTTAAGCACTTTTGTAAAAAAGATATACTTTGCCCTGCCAATGTGGCTCAGTGGTTGAGCATTGACCTATGAACCAGGAGGTCACAGTTCAATTCCTGGTCAGGGCACATGACAGGGTTGCAGGCTCGATCCCCAGTGTGCGGCGTGTAGGAGGCAGCGAATCAATGATTCTCTCTCATCATTGATATTGCTATCTCTCTCTCCTCTCCCTTCCTCTCTCTGAAATCAATAAAAAATATTTTTATAAAGATATGATACTTTGTCTAAGTCAGAGCTATCTAAAGTCTTACCAGAAGAATATCCACAGGGATAATATATATTATCAACTGACAAGCATAAATGATTTCCTGGAAATATGTTTTACAGTAATTCTGCATTTCTTTCCTTGTAATAATGCCTCTGAGAGCCAGAAGTAGTATAGGCTAAATAATTTTGAAATGTGAGTAATGGAGGAAAATATATAATGTAGTTCAAGAAAATATATGGGTGTGGTTCTGACAGAAAATAATTCAACAACTTGTAATACTGTGTGAGAACAATAAATACTCAGGTTGTACTTGTGAGTTGAAGTCTCTGCATGAATAACTTCAAATTATACTGACTGCATAAATTTTACTTTTGAACTCTGGTTCTTGTGACTTTCAAGTGATAAAAATTATGTTCCTAGGATTCAAGGAACAAAGAATAGTGAACTACTTACAGCCCATAGAGCTCCAATAAAGAATGAGCCCTTTGGTATACCTGGTCTCACCCAGCCAGTTCACAGTGCCTTGCACACAATAAATTATAAATTTTTAAAAAAAAGTCAGGTTAAGGCAGAGCTAAAATTTCACTAAAACTTATAAGCACATGAAATAGTTATATTTTATAACCAAACTCTAAAATTGAGATAAATATTATAAAATAAAAATGAAGATATTTATACAGTTTACATTAATATGTAATGTTATATGCATAATGTACTTAGAGTTTTGTGTTTATAACTACCTCGTTAGATTCTACAATAGTATGTGTAGCAGGCATCATTTTTATACCACCACCATCGCCTCCTCCACAGTGAGGGAAATAACACTCACAGAGGTTCTTTTACTCAACCAGGTTTGCAGAACTAGAGCTAGTAGTAGTGAAGCCAGTGTTCATCCGACCCAAAGTATATGCAGTTGATTTGCTCCATGAGGGGAAATAGATATCCCAAATTACCCTTAGTCTCAATAAGGGCCCCAAATAAGAATATTCTGGCCAGGGACTCATGGGTTGTCTTCTTAACCCCAGCTTTCTAAACAACTCTGTCAAGGGCTGCCTTCTAGATACAGCTGCTGAGAAGGTAAGTTCTGGTGTTACCTCCAGCTCGAAATGGAAATGTGTCAACACTGTTAACTACAGGGCTTCTCTCAGCCTCAGGCTGCTCCAGCATCACATTCAAGCACTGGGATATCATTTACTTTTCTTTCCAGATTATGTGAACTACTCAAACTTTTTTGAAAACTAAAGCGACTAACAGTCTGTTTTCTGAGACAAAGCGGATTCATTGCAATAGACCAAACAGAATAAAAGTATAACATAGTAACTCATATGAGTGAAATCAAGTCAAATTTCTAAAGGTTCTTTACAGAGTCCCAATATGACTATTTCTGCAAACATGGCCCAGATCAAAAAAATAATAATAATAAAAAATAAATAAAAAGTTGGTCTTATGTTGATTAGGTGGCAATCCGGCCAAAACCACTAAAAAGAAGCCTTCAACATATATTTTTTATAAAAGCCTGATTCTTATTGTTCACTTTATAGTCCCATTACTCAAACCATCCCTGACAGCTACCACAGTGGAAAGCTGTGAGTAGGTTGTAAAATCTCCCTCCAGCATGAGGCGCAAGAAAGAATCTGAGCTTCAGTGGCTCTGTAAATATGGACAACATCTTGGAAATAAAGAGAGGTCAGAAACCCACAGCGATGGATGTTGGCAACAGGTTGGGAACACCGTATCAACTGCAGTAGGTCTCAAACTGGCAAGGAAGCAGGCAGCTAGCTACAGAGAGTGCTTGTGGTGGAGGCAAGTGGGAGAGGGGAGGCAAGATGCTATAAGAAGTAAGGGAGGGAA
>NW_005355461.1:2150073-2155543 GCF_000412655.1 Myotis brandtii | reverse complement strand
GAGGAAGGAGGGAGGGAGGAAGGGAGGAGGGGAAGGAAGGAGGGAGGAAGGGAGGGAGGGAAGAAGGGAGGAAGGGAAGGAGGGAAGGAAGGAAGGGAGGGAGGGAGGGAGGGAAGGAGTGGGGAAGAGAGGGAGGGAGGGAGGAAAGAGGTTTCAAGCTAGATCAAGGATGGGCCACTTTGCAGTTAATAGCCTCTCATGCTGGGAAATACAAACGTTCCTGGCTTGTGGGGAGAACTTACCTTCTAGAGCCAAGGGCAAGGGTGTCAGTGTGCCCCAGTTGAGGCCTTTTGGGCAACCCCGAGGAAGTAGCTTGGACTGTGTAGATGGCAGTGGGATCAAGGAAAGGGGGGAAGGTTTGAAGAGGCGTTATGAAAGGAAAGGGAAGACAGCATGTTCGATAAAGGGAGCCTAGGAAAGGAATGAGCCTAGTCTTGAAGACACATATGCTCTGGCTTTGAGTCTGTACAGCACTTCACACCAAGAAGCCTGCAAAGAGAAAAGCTTGTGGTTGTAGCCTGAAAATCCACACATGGGTCCTGAGAGCAGGAAGTTGGTAGGTGCTAGGCAGTCTGATTCCAATTCTCTGTGAACAGCAACAACAAAAAACCATCACAAAAGCCAGTGTTTCTTTGGACTAACAACTCTCCTTTCTGTTGTGTTAGGAGCCTTACAGTACAGATTCCATTTGAAATGCAAATCATGCCATGCTCTTGAGTGGGCATTGTGGGGAAATGATTGCAATGGCTGGGACAAGCCATCAACAAAAGCACTTTGGAACGCGTAAAATTTTCCATGAATATTACTACCATCATTACTGTCCTAGGCGGTTGGTGATAAAGAATTCTGACTTCTGGCCAAGAAGTCAAAAAGGAAAACGAGCATCCAGCATCACAGAATGACTGTGGCCTTTGAGAATAGGGATAAGTGATGAAGCTTTCATCATCTGTGCATGGTCCAAAGGGCCAGGGCTTCTCTTTTTTTAGCCAAGGCTTTGTTTCAAAGTAATCATTTGAGTCAGTTTCACAAACAGTTGGGACTCAAAACAAAGGCCTCAAATGAAAATCCCGGTCTGGCTGTCTGCAGGAAGGTGGCCCCTGTTTCCATCCACGGCGGGCCCAGCACCCCGAGCTGCAGCCGGAACCCACCCAGCTCCCTGAGCAGGGCTGCGTGGAAGTAAAAGGGAAAATATTGAACCAGGTGACTTTGTCAGAGAAATATAAAAATGGATTTAAAAACTAATATATGTGTCTACCTTTTTTAATTTCAAGAGATAAGTGCTTTAGAATGCTTTCTTCTCAGATGCATCCAGGACTCTGTATATAGATTCCTTGAGTTTCCAAATAGAGACAAATTAGTTCCTGGAACAATTTGTGGGCAAGTTGTTTACTGAAATTCAGCCTGAGACGCATATTTCCAGCTTCACGCTCCCCTAAGTGATGGCTGACAAGTGCGTGTGTGTGTGTGTGTGTGTGTGATATATACTGGGGAAGATGTTGTAAGAAAAGGCAGAGACTGCTGAAATATCTTCCAAATCTGTGTCACAGGTACCAAAGGCTTATTGTTGGCCTTGGTTTCCTTCCCTCTGGCTAATGGTTACTATAGGACATAAGGTAATAAAAATCCTGAGCTGCATTGAAGAATATACAGAGAGACATATTTAGGGGAGGAGACAGCTTAATTGGCCATTTTAATTGACAGAGCAACAGGAATTGTTCAAGATGACACAGAAAAGATGGCACGCAGAAAGGGAAGTCCTTGCTACTTATTAGCTGTGCCTGAGTTGGTGTTTTGACTCTCATTATAATGATGCAAGTATTTGCCAACCTCCAGAAGACAGAAAAGCAATATATCTGGGAGATTTCTTTACAATAAAAATAAAATGATAATAGCTGCATCATGTTCAGGAATAGTATGTGCTATACACTGTGTTAGGCACTTAGTTTGTTCTCAAAATTAGCCTGTGAGATAGGTATTAGTATTCCCATTTATTCATGATGAGTTGAGATAAATTGTCACAAATACCTACTGGGGAGATACCATGGCTCCAGAGAAAACTGGGGTTCACTAAAGTCCCAGGATTTGCTTAAAGTCAGTTTCATTAGTAATTAATGAAACTGAACCCTGTCCCCCAGGACACTTTACTTCAAGTATGTTCCTCTGCACCATGGCAAAGGGTGACAGAACAACGGGATTCATAAATGCCACGGATGCTCAGCGCTCCACACCAATCAAATGAAAGTCTAAATAATCACCCAATATATTGTGTTTTCTAGAAAGACTTTGAATTCCAGATAATTTCACTTGTTCCACCAAATGTAAGATTTTTTTCCAAAGAAATATAATGTGTTTAACAAACTTAGGTTTAAGTTTGTATGCAGTTCAAAGGCATACTAAACATAGGTACTGCCCTCAACTCTTGGAAATAGCAACGGTTATTGTAATGTTAGTGAGATAATACAAAAAGAGTTATCTATGGAGGACCTATGATGTAGCAAGTAATAAATACAATGTCATTAAAGCCTGACAACCACTATATAAATTGTTACTCTCATTCTTCATGGAAAGGGAAGTTACCGATCCCTATCAGACATCAGCAGTTCTCATGCTCTAGGGAGCACCAATCTCCCCTGGAGGGCTTGTTGGAAAATAGGTTGCTGTGCTCTGCTCTGGCTGGTTCTGATTCAGGAAGTTATACTAGGGCCTGAGAATCTGTATGATTTAAGTTCCTTGGTGATGTTGCAGGTCCAGGGGCCCAATGGTGAAACCCACTGATTTTCCTCCCATAAATGAGAGAGCGAGAAATCGAACCCAGGTTTGGCTGACTTAAAAAATCATGCTATTTCATTATCCCACATGGATTTTACTATGAAGACTTTGAATTAAAATGTTTTCAATCTTAATTTTTGCCTTTGATATTTATATACAGATTAATAAAACAAGGGCTAAGAATTTCACACTGGAATTGTAAGAAATAGAGAATTAAACTGAATGAATCAACTCTCGGTGAGCATTATATTAGCTACCACCTGCTCACCTTACCTATTCTATTTCACAGAACAATATTTTAAAGCTAAAAGTTACCTTAGGCCTCATTCAGTTAAACTCCATTTTATAGATGACTGATTTGAAACCCATAAACGTTTTCTTAAGATGCTTCAGTGGTCCCCCCCTACCACACCATTCAAATACTCACACTTCTAGAAAGTTTAACCTCTTCTTTCCTCTACCACTCTGTAGAGTCTACCACTTCCTTCCTATGCTGTGATTGTTTCTTATCTTGTGATAAGTGCAACAGTGGAAGGCTTTCTTGATTGACGTTACCACCTATCTTTTAACTTACTGGTTTTCAATTAACATGTCCCCTGTATCCACTTAGAAAATGCGTGTGTAATGAAATGAGATTTCACTTCATTTTGTTTTTCTCTCTTTACTGTTGCACCATTTCCACCACCATGGTTTGCTTACTCCTGAAATGTAGTTGTTCGTAAATACTTTTCCCTATTTTTTAGTATGTCATTTAAAAAGTGAGCATAGACCTATAAACCAGGAGGTCACAGTTCAATTCCCAGTCAGGGCACAAGCCTGGATTGTGGGCTCGATCCCCAGTCGGGGTGGTGGGGGGAGGGAAGGTGTAGGAGGCAGCTGATCAATGATTCTCTCTCATAATTGATGTTTCTCTCTCTCTCTCCCTTTCCCTTCCTCTCTAAAATCAATAAAAATATTTTTAAATAAATAAAAAGTGAGAATTATTTTTATTATGATTGTTCTTAATGATATTTAAGGTATCAAAAAGTATTTTATACAGCATAGGAAATAGAATCTATAATACTGGAATAACTATGTGTGGTTCCAGCTGGGTACTGGAAATATCAGGGAGAACACTTTGTAAAGCATATGACTGTCTAACCACTATGCTGTACACCTTAAACTAATACAAAATAATGCTGAATGTTTGAATATTAGCTGTAATTGAAAAAAATGTTAATTAAAAATATTTTTTAAATAAACAGAAAATATTTTAAACATGTAAAATAGGAATGTGTAAGATTTCATTTAAAGTCTTCTATGCCTCTTATCCTTCACATATGTCCATTTTCCATTTTTGTAGAGAATAGGATCAGAAATCAGTCCATTTTGTCAGAAAAAAAATTATTTGGAGGAAGTACAATGACAGAGTAGGTTACAGACATAACCTGAAATTCCTATAATAACAATCTTTTACTGCTTTAGGCTAATTCAAAAGAAATATGACGTTTAGATCACATAGACTAGAGAAAAGCCTTCACCAAACTACTGCAGCGAAGTCAGCAGAAAAGAACACCCAGCAGATGCTTCTTTTGAATCAATGCAAAAGCTAATATTAAAGCACACAGTGGGAGAGTGGAGGAGTGGCTGAATCACAGAGCTCTGATACTCCTAACATCTTCTGTATGATAGGGGCTCAAAAATAGTCTAAACCCCTTTCTTAAAAATGTCTAGCCCAGCTGGTATTGCTCAGTGGTTAAGCATCAACCTATGAACCAGGGAGTCAAGGTTGGATTCCTGATGCCAGGGTTGCAGGCTCGATCCCTGGTGGCGGGTGTGCAGGAGGCAGCCAATCAATGATTCTTTCTCATCATTGATGTTTCTGTCTCTCTCCCTCTCCCTTCCTCTCTCTGAAATTAATTTTTAAAAAGGTCTAGACCAGAGGTGTTTTACAACCCATATGTTCAGCGCTTTCCTAGGGTTAACATTAAAACATGCAACACCATCCCTGAGAGTAGGAATGCATTTCAAAAATAACTACAGTGCAACAATAATCATAAGAACCCTTTAAAGGATTCTTCTCACATGCCAAGCACATTGCAAAATTTCCTATATCTAACCTTGGGAAAAAACCCTGAAAGGTAGACATAAGCATATTCATGATGCAGATGCAAAAAGAGGCTCAGAGAGTTAGGATGACCCATACAGTCACAGATCTGACTCTTTGATGCCAAACCATTCTATTCATGTAAATTGTTACATCCTGTAACTGAAGTTAAAACAAACATCTATATTTCAATGGCAATGGGACACTTTTTAAAGAATGATTTTTTTTATCTTTATTGTTGAAAGTATTAAAAGAGAGCCCACTGCATGGGAGAACATATTTGCCAATGTTACATCCGATAGGGGTTTAATCTCCAAAATTTATAGGGAACTCATACAACTTAACAAAAGGAAGGTAAGTCAATCAAAAAATGGTCAAAGGACCTAAATAGACACTTTTCAAAAGTGGACATACAGAAGGCCAAGAGACATATGAAAACATGCTCAAAGTCACTAATCATCTGAGAAATGCAAATCAAACGACAATGAGGTATCATTTCACACCTGTCAGACTGGCTATCATCAACAAATCAACAAATGACAAGCACTGGCAAGGATGTGAAGCAAAAGGAACCCTTGTGCACTGCTGGTGGGAATGCAGACTGGTGCAGCCACT
>NW_005355461.1:2105657-2149378 GCF_000412655.1 Myotis brandtii | reverse complement strand
TGCATGCATATAAGTATAACCAATGGACACAGACAATAGGGGGGTGGGGCCATGTGCTGGGGGAGGGGGGAGCGGCCAGGGAGAGGTCAGTGGGGGAAAAAGACATATAAAATACTTTCAACAATGAAGAATTTTTTTAAAAAAGAAAGTATTACAGATGTCCCCCCTTTTTCCCCACTGACCCCTTCAAGCCCACACCTGCCCCTGCCCCCGCCCCAGGCCTTCATCATACTATTGTCTGTGTCCATGGGTTATGCATATATGCATACAAGTTTAAAGAATATTCTTAAGAAATTAATTATTCTTCCCTAGAACTTCTGAGATAAATGAAGAGTTTCCCTATTTTCCATCTAGTAGAAAACTAAATTGGAGCATGTCTAGGCATATGCTGCCTCCCCAAAATTTAAACAGATAGAATATTTCTGTAGTACACTACATGACCAAGTTGCTATTCTGAGAGAACAAAAAAAAACAACAATAAAACAAAACTCTGAAAAGGGCTTCTCTACCTTTTATTAGCAGTCAGAAAGTCTCCCCACTCCCTTGCAAGCCATAACGTTCCAAAGCAAAATAAAATCCACAACAATAAAATCTTAATTTCAAATGCTGTTTTCTCAATTAAATATTAAAATGTCTCAGAGATATCAACTCTTGTGATCAAAGTCCCTCTCCCAGATTGTTTTGTTCACCCTCGAACTGTGGCATAAAATCCTTCTAAATTTAGAAATACAGACTTTCTTCTGAGTTCTTCAAGTTCAAAATAATTAGCAAGGTGAAAAAAAATATATTCCCACCTCCTTGAAGAAGCAGCTGAAAAGAGCTAAGTTGCTGGTGGATAGCTCAGTGTGGAAGCTGGCTTCTACAGTGAGTGGAAAAGCTCCTGTGAGCCTGGCTGTGTTTGTCCCTCCAGGTACAATGCGGTGGAAATAAATTAAAACATTGGAATTAATTAGACAGTGTCAACTGAGGGTAGTGGGGAGCAATATCAATGCCTAGAGCTGTAAGGAACCATGGAAGGTGATGATTTATCCGAAAGGCCTGTCCGTTATGGCTCTCAGGAAGGAGAATGAAATGGAAAGAATGTGACTTGGGAGCCAGGGGGAATGGGCTCAAGCTCTGTCTTTACCATTTAAAGCTGCTTGACCTTGAAACACAACTAACCTGAGCCTCAGCCGCGTTATCTATAAAGCAGCAGTAATAATTCTGACATTACAGGGCTGTTTTAAGGGTCAGAGATGCATTATTTCAAATGCCTGACATAATAAATACTCAAAGAACCAAGAAATTTTAATTGAAAGAGTTCGTGGCTCATACAATACTAGGCAACTGTGATTAGCATCAAAGCTGGAACCAGAACACAGGAAGAAATACTCATGCGAAATTATTAGAAGCAGGCTCTGCTTGCCCTCGTGATGCTTACTTAGGCTTACTTTGTTTTATTTAACTCTTGTTCTCCAGCTTTTTGTTGATGTTTTCCTTATCTGTTTGTTGTTTGTATTTTCTAGATTTAAAGACAAATGAAGTTAGAAGAGAGAGAGATAAACTTCCCTTGAAATTACTGAAGATGCTTGACTGGCAAGATGAGAGTCCTGGCTACCCCAATGACAGTAAGACCCAGGGCCAGCGGTGGGCAGGTCCAGGACACAGTGAATGCTCCATATTGCCTGGGAGACATGAGGATCACATGGCAACACCTTAGACACAGATTCTGTGCGAAGTGGCTCTTCCTCTGAGTCGGTGGTGAGGACAGTGTAGCATCAACCTCTTGCTAACTAGGCTGCCAAACATCATCTAGTAACTGAATGTGGAACTAAGAACTCTCAGAGACACTTCAGCCAGGAGGCTGCAGGCTGGGCTCATCAGGGGACCGTCAATCCAGTCACACAAAGCCCAGCCCAGGACACGGGAGCCAAGGCTCTGGGACAGCTGTCTACGCTGAGTGGCAATCAAGGCTCAGTCAATCATTTCAAAATTGTGCCTCTGCTTTGGTTTTAATTTGTTTACATTATTTTTATTCAATATTGACTGGATACAAAAGAACGTAAGATACACATGAATTATGAAGAAAAGTGGCGCGAATACTTGTGTACCTTCTACCTCCTTTCTGTAAGAGGATAATAGAATTACATTGGAGGATCCACTTTCTCCTGTCCCTCCCCAATCCCATTGTCAAATCAACTGTGCAATGTTGAAATAACCCCCTATATGTCACAATGTGTCATCTTTTTATGCATTATTGTCCGTTTGCTAATACATTACTCTGAGGATGTTTGCATTGCTAATCATAAATTATAGTGGCCTGTGATTGTCCTTCTTTGTGCAGTTACTTTTCACATCAAGGTAACCTCCTCATAAAATGAGTTGAGCGCTTTTTTATGTCTATGTTCTGCAACAGTTGTTGGAATTCTGAAACTGTTTCTTACATGCTGGTTGACCTCATAGTTCATAGGTAAGAACTCTCTGGTCCTGAAATTTTTAACGAGGGAATGTTTTTCATTGTTCTTCTAATTTCTTTTGTAGATATGTGACTATTAAGACTTTCCCTTCGGTCTTTTTTTTTAAATACATTTTTTCTATAAATTTGTCCTCTTATTAAAACTTTCAAATTAATTGGCATAATGCTACTCATATTATTCTATTGTTTCTAAAATCTCAGGAACTTCTATAATTTCCCCTTTTTATTCCTAATATTGCTTTATTTGTGCCTTCACACTTTTGCATGATTAATTTTTTACAGAGATTTATCAATTTTATTAGTCTTTGCAAGTGATACTTTTGGCTTGGTTAATCTACTGTATTAAATGTTTGTTTTCTACTACATTAATTTACTCTCTTTATCACTTCCTTCCTTCTACCTTCTTTGTGCTGATCCTATTGTGGTGTGTGTGTGTTTTCCATATTGAATTAGCAGTCTAGTTTATTAATTTTGAGACTTCCTTCTTTTACAATATAAACATTAAAATATCACTTTACCTAAATCACCAAAATTTTAATTTGCAGATTATTATTTATTTTAAGATAGTCTCTATTTTATATTGATGATTCTTTAATTTGTAAGTCATTTAGGAATGTCTTTAAATTTGCAAATATATAGCATTTTTCTAATTATCTTTTGTACTCATTTATATATGAGTTCATTAAGTTATAAGTTAATTACATGGCAGTCAGAGAATAAAATGGATAAGAAATCCACCCATTGAAACTTGTTCTGTGGCCCACTATGTTTTATATTTAAAGATATTTCTTGTAAACCCAGGAGAATATGTTTTCTGCATTTGTGGCTTCAAGCTTTCCAATTATGTTATTCAAATATTCTATATTATCATTGATATGTGTGTGTCCTTATTCTGTCAGTCATTAAAATGTGCATGTTTAAAATCTCTCACAATGATATTGTTTTGCTAATTTTCTTTGTATTTGGTTGATTTGGGCTTTATATAGTCTTCAGGCTATGTAGTAGGTGCATAGAAGACTAATTTCATCTCATTTGAACTTTTTATCAATATGAAATGGATTTTTTATCCCTAGTAATACTTCATACTTTAAATTCTATTTTAAAAGAAGGATCTCTTACCATTTGAGACAGCATGGATGGACCTGCAGAGTATTATGCCCAGCAAAATAAGCCGGCCAGAGAAAGACAAGTATCACATGATCTCACTCATATGTGGAATCTAATGAACAAAATAAACTGATGAACAAAATAGATCTAGAGACATAGAAGCATGTGATAGACTGATGAATCTCAGAGGGAAGGCAGAGGTGGGGGTAGGTAGGAAGAGATTTATTGGGGAATTTATATGCATATATGGATAGCCCATAGACACAGACAATCGTGTGGTG
Organism: Myotis brandtii; assembly: GCF_000412655.1. Taxonomy (NCBI): domain Eukaryota; kingdom Metazoa; phylum Chordata; class Mammalia; order Chiroptera; family Vespertilionidae; genus Myotis; species Myotis brandtii. The sequence goes on along the minus strand of NW_005355461.1, from coordinate 2,145,535 downwards.
AAGGCCTGGGAGGGGTGGGTGCGGAGTGGAGGGGGTCATTGGGGGGGACATCTGTAATACTTTCAACAATAAAGATAAATCTAAAAGAAGAAGAAGAAGAAATCAACATGTAATTGATTGAATACTGTATATAAGCAATGGCTAAGCCTCCCTTCAGGGAGGCAGAGCTTTGGATATAGATTCCCTGTCTCCTTTACTTGCTTGGGATAAATAAATGAATGAATGAATGAATGAATAAATAAATAAATAAATAAATAAATAAATAAATGCAGAGAAGGAAGTGAGTGGTCATATACATGTAACAAATTGACCATTGTTCAATCTGGATTGATGGATATATGATTATTCTGTGTACTTTGGTATATGTTAGACTTTCTCACAACACAATGTGTTTTTTTTTCAAAAGCTTATATAGATAGCTTCATGTTTTCACTCTTTCTGATAAATATAACATATCTTTTTTAAAATTCTATTTTAATGACGATAACATAACAATTTCAGCAGTCTGTTGGTATTTTTCCAGCATTTTTATATTCTTTGATTTTCAAACTGTGTCCTAATGTTCCAGATAGGTCACTTATAAACTCAGTGTAACAAAAAGAAAGTAATCCCTGGCCAGGTAGCTCAGTTGGTTAGAGCATTGTCCTGATACGCCAAGGTTGTGGGTTCAATCCCCAGTCAAGGCACATGTAGGAATCAACTGGCGGTGCATGAATGGGTGGAACAGCAGGTCAGTGTTGCTCCCTCTCTCCCTTCCTCTTTGTCTGAAAATTAATAAATAAAGAAAAAGAAATTAAAACTACCCAATGCCAAGTAAATTTGTACTTTATTCAGGGATAGGATTCTACATTCAATCCATAAGTCACACAAATGTAAAATATTATTGATCACTTCACTAAATTCTACTGGGGATTTGCTCATTGATTGGAATATATGTATACACACACACACACACACACACACACACACACACACCTGACTATATGTATATAAACATTAGAATTTTACATTTTAAAAGTTTAAAGAATATAAGATGCAACTCTAATGTGTTCTTTAAATTTTAATATTTGCTATAAAATTCACTGAATCAAAAATGTACTGAATCTGTTAAGTTTTCAGTATACTTTCTTTATTATTCATATCAATTTAATATGAAAAAGGTAGCTTTGTTACTCTGGTATGATGACTATAATCCTTAGGCTTTCAATCACAACCAGTGATTGGATACTGCCTGGGAGAAATGTAAAATCTCTTTATAAAGCTAAGCAGAAACACTTTACAAATAATGAATATTTTTAGTAAAAGAAGAACACTGTGTTTAAGTTCATCTTGGTTGTTTCCAGTGAAGCACCTTGGTCAGGTAGCAATAACATGTGTCTTTAAAACATTGTTAATAACTGATAGGAAGAAGAAAATACAAATGCAAGTTTAGTCTAGTTAATTCAGAGCTGACTAATTTAGAATTTATCATACAAAAAAAAACTGTCAGAACTCTTAGAAATCAAACATCTATATGGACTTCCAATAAACAGAATTACTTTCCTAAGTTCTCCTCAAAGGAGAAGGAGACAAAGGAAAAAAATAATAATATAAGAGGAATTTCATTTAACTTATAGGAAACCTGCAACCCAATTTTTATGCAGTCTTTAATTACAGAACTTTACAAAATAAATCCTTTTTTTTTTAAAAAAAAAAAAAAGGGGGGGGGCATTTCAAGGGCCTAGACCAGTGATGGCGAACCTTATGAGCTCGGCGTGTCGGCATTTTGAAAAACCCTAACTTAACTCTGGTGCCGTGTCACATATAGAAATTTTTTGATATTTGCAACCATAGTAAAACAAACATTTATATTTTTTGATATTTATTTTATATATTTAAATGCCATTTAACAAAGAAAAATCAACCAAAAAAATGAGTTCGCGTGTTGCCATCACTGGCCTAGACGTTCCACCATTTCTAAGATTGTATTATACCCAGTTTCCATGGTATGAGATTTAGTAGAGAAACTGATGGCTGTGTAGCCAAATTGTGTAGCTAGTAAAAGGCACTGGCATTGTAATTGTACTCATATTTTCATTAGTCAAGTTACTAGTTTTCTAGTAGTAGAACCCATGAGAAAACTGGCTAATTGTGCTTAAATAGTAGGTGCTTGGCAGAGCTGGAGCTCAACACAAATTTCTTTATCTAAAAGCTGATATTTTCTTAGCCGTTTTACAACTACCTCTCTAATGTATATACAGAAAAACAATAAACCTAAATTATTGCTAACTTACTCTAGGCTATTATCCAGGACTGAGAAAGTACAATCTAATTCAGAAAAAGCTTTTATGAGGATACAAAAAGAAACCTGAAATGCTCTTATTCGTTTGGAATTCTCTAAATTGAAAACTTGGTTTTCATTATTTCACACTTAAAACTCAGCTGAAGAATACCCTGCTAATTTAACTACTTGCCATGAAGTTATTTCATTACCAATATCTTCCTTGTACTCATTAACGCTTTGAATATGAGCAAGAAAAGAACAATGATTTGAGAGGTCGATTCTGAATTTAGTAAAGTTAACTATTTTCAGTTTTTTGGAGTATGTCTGCATCAAATTTGGAAGATCTTAGAAAAGAAAATAATGCAAAGGTAATATTAAAGAAACAACTGATTTACTGGAAGTGCCTAGAGATTTTTATTCAGATTTCTGACTTCACTTTTTTATGACAGATAAAACTTGACAACCCCATCTAGATATTTTCTTGACTCACCAAACAAAATGAGAAAAACAGAGAAGCATGAAAGCAAATTATTAAAACAGTAAAATTCTATGTAAAATATTTATTTCAGGGGTACCTGTCACATTAGCATCTGGGTGCGCATACAAATGTCAGAGTTAAAAAGAAGATGGGCTTTTCTCTCCTTGGGAGTCATTTCAGATTTAAAATACCAGCAAACACTCATATTTTAAAAGACACCACTCAGAACTTTTATAAGTAGATAAAAACATAGATATTTGAAGCTGGCATCTACATGCTATGGATAGTCATTTTATTCAGGTAAGAAAATCTAAAGCACCTATTGAGTGTTAGGTGGTATTCATAAAAACACTCACATACATAATTTAATTTAATTCTTACTATAATCTTATGTGGTAGCTTTATAATAACAGATTTTAAAACATAAGCCAGGGTGACCAGATACCAAGGGTGAGGACTAAGGAATTTGACCAGACATTAAAGGTGGGGATTCTTCCTAAACTGACTAAGCACGATTTTTGCTAAAACTGGGTGATACAAAGACAAGAACAAAGAACAGGGAAGTATAAAGGCACGGGATAGTTGAGAAGAGGAGCCTGACTAAAGTTTGGTCAAGAATATTTATCTTATCAGTGGTCTAGGGTTTTGTTATTTTGAGGCGGGGGACTGGGGGGGTCTAAGGGGCAATTTTTAAATTATAAATTTGATTACTTCAATCAATATAGAACTATACAGCTTTTCTATTTCTTCTTATAATCAGTTTTGGTAAGCTATATCTTTTTAGGTTATTCATTTGATCAAAATGTTCAAATAAGTTGTTCACAATACCTCTTATTATCTTAATGTGTATAGAATCTATAGCAATGTGTTCTTTTACATTCCTAATATTATTTGCGCAATCTTTATTTTTTTCTGATCAGTCTCACCAAGAATTAATTGATTCCTTTTGTTGCTCTCTATTGTTTATATGTTTTCTATTTCCATAATTTCTGCTCCTAATCCGATTTTTTTCTTTCTGTTCCCTTTGGGTTTATTTCATTTAATTCAATACTTTTCCAATTGGAATATCTTTTGTGTTCATTGATTTTTTTTCAGGTTTCTTTTTCATTTTTAATATATGCATCTAAGGCTACAAATTTTCCTCCAAGTACAGCTTTACTGGTATCCCATGCTTTTTTTTTTTCAATTATAGGTTTACATTCAGCATTATTTTGTTTAGTTTCAGGTGTCCAGTATAGTAGTTAGATATTCATATACTTTACACCCAGATATATCAAGTATCCACTTGACACCATACGTAATTATTACAATACTAGAGGCCCGGTGCACGAATTCGTGCACCAGTGGGGTCTCTCAGCCTGGCCTGCAGGATCAGGATGAAACCAGATCTCTGACATCCCTGAGGGGTCCCAGATTGCAAGAGGGCTCAGGCCAGGCTGAGGGACCCCACCGGTGTACTATCAGGGCCGGAGAGGGACGCAGGAGGTTGGCCAGCAAGGGAGGGACTGCAAGAGGGCTCCAGGGAATGTCCAGCCTGTCTTGCTCAGTCTCGATTGGCTGGACCCCAACAGCAAGCTAATCTACCAGTCAGAGTATCTGCCCCCTGTCAGTGCATGTGATAGCAAGTGGTTGAGCGGCCTTAGCATATCATTAGCATATTATACTTTGATTGGTTGAACGGATGACGAGATGACCAGACACTTAGCATATTAGGCTTTTATTATGTAGAATTATTGATTATATTCTCTATGCTGTACTTTACATCTCCATGATTTTTTGTAACTACCAACTTATAGTTCTTAATTCCTTCATCTTTTTCACTCAGCCCTCAAAACCCATCTGGCAACCATCAGTCTATTTTATGTATCCATGAATCTGTTTCTATTTTTGTTCATTTATTTTGCTCTTTAGATTCCACATTTAAGTTAGACCATATGGTATTTGTCTTTCTCTATCTGACTTATTTCACTTAGCATAATACCCTCCATGTCCATCCATGGTGTCAGAGAAAAGGGAACCCTCATGCACTGTTGGTGGGAATGCAGACTGGCAGAGTCACTATGGAAAACAGTATGGAGATTCCTCAAAAAACTAAAAATGGAGCTGCCTTATGACCCAGTGATTCTGAGTATCTATATCTGAAAACACCAAAAACACTAATTCAAAATAATATAAATACTGTGTTCATTGCAGTGTGATATACAACAACCACACTTTTTGATACAGTATTTTCATTGTCATTCAATGAAAAGTATTTTATCATTCCCATTTTGTTTTTTTTGTTTATCCATGAGTTATTTGTACATGTATCTCTTTATTTCAAAGCATATAATGATATACTAGATATCTTTTTGCTATTGATTTTCAACATAATTGCATTATAGTAAAACATTATACTCTGTATGATTTCAATACTTTCAAATGTGTTGAGAGTTGCTTTATGGACCAACATATTATCAATTTTTGTAAGTGTTCCACATGTACTTGAAAAGAATGTATATTCTACAGTTGAGAGAAACAGTGTTGTAAATATGTTTGTTAGGTCAGTGTTACTAATGGTGCTCAAGTCTCCTCTGTCCAGTCACTGTGCCCTTAGTCTGGGAGACTGTTGAAAACTCAGCTACCAGCCAGTTGATAAATGTTCCGCCATCTAGAGAGGAATGGGTGAGGGGACCAAACTTAAACAACAGGCTCACTGCCCAGAGCCCATTCTCCTCCATCTAGCCCTATAATTCTTTACACTCTTATTAGCACCTTTATACTTTCCAGTAGGTGTGTGTGTGTCCCCAGATTTCTTAGCTAAACTCAATGGAATATTTTATTTGAAATACTGGTCTTCCATAACCAAGAACACATCTATTTGTTCTATCTACTCTCCTGGAATGTGAGATCTATAAGAACAATGACTATGTCACTGTTGCATCTTCAGTGCAGAGAAACAATGCAGAGTAGGTACACAACAAATATTTGGTGAATGAATGATTATATGTTTCCATGCCGACATAATAAATGATTCTTCTTGGCTCAGCAACTTTCCAAACACTCATTTCTAGATATAAAGCCTTTCAAACACTAAAGTTTTTTGCAAGTTTTTTAGCTCCACATTTAGAATAATTGGATAGTTACCCTTTCTAATCATATCTATAAAAGTCCCAGGAGTACTTATTTCATTGACCATTATAAAATGCATCTTCTTCAAATTTAAGGTTAGAAAGTGCCAAGTTATATGCTTAATTAAAATAGCTTTAATTCCATGTGGATTTAAGATTAATGTGACTGCACAAAAAGTAGAAGCATTAGGGACTCTCCATGTGAGAATAACATTAATTATTGTGTTTGGAGTTGACAAGTCTTTCATCTGATAAATTCTAGGATTGTGAAGACATTTGAAACATGTTTCTTCCCAGTTATTTCCCTATTGAGTTTTAAAAGATTATTTCAAGCAAGATAATTTTTACCTTTACTTAAAACAGTTCAGGAATTACTATACCCATCTACATATGAAAAGACAAACAGATAATTTAAACTTATCCAAGGTCACAGAAGTTAACCAATAATTTTTGAATACATGGCAGTATTTCTTGACTGGTCTCTGGACCACTATATAAATAGTAGAGTTTTAAATTGTTGGGGGCGGGGGCCTATCTGAAAATACTAATCAAATTAAATAAGCTTCTATTTTGACAAACAAGTGAAATATAGATTAGTAGGGAAGTAGCTATCAACCTCATGGAAAATCTCCTAGAAATGAATCATCTCAAGAATTTTCACACTTGTTCAAACTTTGTTCTTCTATTGCTTTTTTTTCTATCCTTTTCTAGGAGTTAGAACGAAAGGCTAAAGGGTGAGTGGCAACCACCCTGCCTGCCATGGACAACCCCACTGCTAACGGACCTACTGCCCTGGAAGCCCTTCATCCCCGCCAGTGATTAGTGGCTTCTGGAATACCTACAATTGAATGTCTATCGTTGAGTACTCAAAGGTGACAAGTCATTTCCCATGTCCGGTGAATAACAAACCGCTCAGGCTTTAATTAGATTAGAAAAGGGTAAATGTCCAGCAATCCTAGATGAAGAGATAAAATAGGTCAAGTAGCCAGCCAAAAAGTATAGGCTTCAAGAAATCCAGATGCCCAAAGCTAGAGGTCATGCAGGCTGCTCAGCTCAGCTAACTTAAAAAGGTTGCATACTTTAATCATTGTGAACCTCCAGAACCTAACCTGATCCTGTCGCATAGAAGGAATAGCACAGTCTCAAGTGATTGAAAGCCTGGCTCATTTAATCCAAATAATTAAAAGTATGTTGGTGCCCAAGTAATAATTATGGGCTTCGCTTTAGCATTATGAATCCAAGAATTTTATGTATTTGGTATTTTTCAATCTATTGCAGTCATTAATGCTTCTTTCTATTTAAAAATGCTTTCAAATAGTCTGTGATTATATCTATCCTACATTGTTTAATATTTTTATTGGAATATAACAGCACACAGAAAAGTATACCAAAGAATACAGTTTGTTTAATTACTACATTCAAAATAAACATTACCATGTCACCACAACCAGATCAAGAAATAGAGCATCACCAGCAACCCCAGAAGATCCCCTCCAGTTAGTAAGTCCCTTGTACTTTGAATCCTATCACCATGTTAGTTTTGCCTGTTTTTTAATGTATTCATTATATATACTTTTGGATCTGGCTTCACTAGTTCAGCATTATGTTTGTGAGGTCTGTCCATGTTGTTAAATGTTGCAGCAATCTGTTCACTTTTATTGGTATATAATATTCAATTGTCTGAATATACAACAACTTATTTAACCATTCTAACTAGTGGATATTTTGGTTGTTTCCAGATTTTAGTTCTCATGAAATTTTTTTTAGTTTCTATATGTAGTCTTTTAGGTGTGTTTTGGTAAACAGAATACAATTATATTGGGTATGTAACTGGTGCACTGAAAGAATTTTTAAAATATGCAATACTTGACTATTCAGTCAAGGGCACTGATCTCTTTTCCCTTAAATTGTCAAATAAAAAAATGACAACAGCCAACACAGTAATAGCTGTCTGGTGTGAAATCCATCTTGAACCATAAATATACTATAGGTCATATAATAGAGTTGCATCTTATTGGTCATCTTGCATAATAAGATTGTGTCTGATTGGTTAATTCTTGGTGCCAGAAATCCTTATATACAAGTATAGGCACCTGATTTTTTTATTTTTAAAAATATATTTTTATTGTTTTTAGAGAGGAAGGGAGAGGGAAACAAAGAAAGAAATATCAAGAGAGATAATTACTGATCAGCCACCTACCAAGTCCACAATCCAGGTACATGCCCCAACAGGGAATCGAACTGTGACCTCCTGGTTCACAGGTCAACGCTCAACCACTGAGCAATGCTGGCCAGGCTGTCACCTGATTTTTTTTAAAGTAGATTTGGAGCAAAAAGGATAGGTAACTGGTATTCTTACTATTTTTGTAAATCAATCAAAATTGTACCTATATTTTTCATCAGATTGGCAAAAAATATAATACATATTTTGGCATGCCACAGAATTTTAGTAATTAGTTTATGTGTGCCATGAAATGAAAAAGGTTGAAAATCACTTAGACAATAAACTCAACATTTTGAACCTCTGATAAAACTGACAGAGGGGACTACCCTGAAAACCACAGCCACGTTAATATCTAGGTGATAATTTGTTAGTGTTGCTGCCTCTGTTGCCCACAACAAAATGGTTTATGCACAGGCTCTCCTTTGTAATACCACAATTCTAATAAATTTGGGGGACAGGTATACCAGTTGGCAGAGCCTACATCATATGTCCATGCTCTGGCTGTAAGGTAGACTGAGAAAGCAAATTCCTAACATTGTTTCAGGCATTTCTGCACACAGGAAGGGGATTTAAATCCTAGTCAATCAAAATGAATACAAAAAGTCCACTTCATTAGGCATTCAGTAGATGTTTGTTGATCTGAATTAAATGACCCCACTCCTCTCACATCATGATAAAATATGAGGACGTCTGAGCCAAAGTTTAACAGCTGGTGCCACAAGAACACCTGGGAATTTGACCCTGAATTTACTCCTTGCAACACTGCTTTTTGGAATATAGTGAGTTAAGATAAATATATGATTTAACTGTGTGCCATTCTCTAACAGACCTTGTTAAGAAAATTAATTATGACCTCTTCGAACATATGGTTGAACTTCCTTTTACAAACATTTTTGGAATTCTGTAACAGTTGGGACTATTTATTTTGCAAGCTATCAAAAGTCAAACAAGCTTAATAAAGTTAATCTGTCACCAGAAGTAGTTTAGTCCTTAATTCAGGCAGAGAATGATCATAAAAAAAAATGCCACCCAGAACCCAATTTATCTTTATTTCTCTACAATGTCTTCTATGTATACAGGGTCAGTTTCACCTATAGGCACTACACTGAGCCAACAACCCTTCCCACTAACACACGCACACACACAAACACACGCACACACACGCACACACACGCACAACACCAGATTCTATCTGTAGTGTTAGCCAAATGGGTGTCATACTTATCAACCCAAGAGACTCACATGCATCTTCCAGTAACTGTTGTAGAAGAAAGTGAAAGCTTATTTTTTCCCAGAAACCTGAGCAAATATTTCTTCACATCTTAATGCATTTGGTTGGTTTACGTATTCATTTCTGAACCAGGTACTATGAGTAAAATAAAATAGGATTCCAACTTTGATTTAAGATGATCAGAACTCAACTTTAACGCTAACATGGGTAAATCCCATCCCTTAAATCACCATGACTGAGAATGAAAGAACGTGGTTCCACCAAAGAAAACATCTTGGAAAAGCAGGATGCTGCTGGTGGAAAGCAAGGAAATAGGTCTGAGAAGGCACACAATAAAAGCCCATTATGGATTGGTTTGGATTTTCTAGTAATTGCAACCACCCCCCTTTTTTCAGTGGTTAAGCACTAGACAGTCTCCTAAAGACTATTACTAACATACCATTTTAAAAGGATTCAGTGATTTTTCAGTGATGGAATTCATTCATAGTTCCTCATTTATTATCCTTTTCGAATTTTCATATGCTTCCTGCTACATGTCAGACCAAAAACTCAGACACTAATGTTTCTATTTGACTGTGGAGTGATGATATTAAAAATTGCTGGTAGAGAAGCAAGGAGTGCCATAGATAGATTCACAGACTGTACCTGTTCCCCCAGGCACCATGCCCTTTGACTATACTTTAGATCAGAATTCCTCAAGATGTTCCCAGTGCTAAGAATGATCTCTGAAATTATTGTGAAAATCGTATTTCTAGTTCAAATATCCTAAGTGGACAGCATTGAAAATCATGATCACTTGGATAACTTCTATTTCTAAAAATGTTTAGAACTTATGGATCTTCATGTCCCAAGAGGCAACACCAGCTTCCACAGTGCACCAGTTTCTTTTTTTCTCTAGGAGATTCCATGAATCATCAAAATCAATCCCTGGCCTGTCACAGCAGCTTAGGAAGTCTGTACTCCTGCAATATAATTGCAATTCATGAAAAATCAATAGTATGCTAAATTGTGGGTTAAAAAAAAACACAACTAACTAAATTGTGCGGTACTGGCTGGCACTGACTCATTGCAGCTAAGCTCACTGTCTCCAGCGCTCCATGGAGTAACTGGAATACTGCATATTTATCTACCAGCGACAACCTTTGTAAAGTAGTCAGCAGGAAGGAGGGGAAGGAGACAGGCATGTCACTTGGTGCAGAAACAGGCAGCTTGACATTTGGCTTCCTCTGTACCTGTGTTTTAAAAGAAAAAAAGAACAATCTGCCAGCTTTCCTTTCAATACCCCAGAGGCAAGACACATACTGAGATCGCACAGCCAATCCTGGGTGGGAGACGCATTTCTGCCTGTGCAGATGCCCTCTCGGGAAGTGCGGGGCTTGAAGCTGCTGGCTGTTGGCACTGCCCATCTTACTCAGCACACCAGAGATGAGAGGGTGGTAGGGAAGCGTTTTCCATTCACTTTCCCCTCCCTGTCATTTGCCATGACCTCAGGCGTGGAACACCAGCTTTTGTCAAAGCAGCGGAGACAGCCTGTCCGGGACCTTTGTATTCAGGTTGCTCTCTGCTTTGGGATGGCAGCAACCTGGAGGAATCGCTCTGGCAAGTGTGGAGGGAAGAAAACCAGAGGCTGCTCTGCCTTTGTAGCCATATTAGTTCTGATGATGCTGAATAATATTGAGAATTAAAACGTTGGAGTCAAGCTGCACCTGTCTCATTGTATTGCCTCCTGAGAAGTAAACATCTTTTGTACAGTCGCAAAATAGACCAAGCATTTCGTTCAGAAGCCCTCCCTCTTATGTGTCTTGTTGTTAACCAAGTTGCAGAGATTCTTTTAGTTTTACATTATTATTCATCTTTGGAACATTAAAGAAAATACTTGTACCACTCCCTAGGCTCCCATCTTGTTGCCTGTGCAAGTAAAAAGAATGTTTTTACATTACTCCATTGAATTGGTGAGCCATATTTTTTCATTACACATTTCTTCAATTGTTGAATATTAAAGTTGTTCCAAATGATATTGTAAACAATGCTGCAATTAACATTTTGGGGCAGGTAAAGGTAGAGCAGAAAACATACCTTTTTTTCTAATTACAAAATCAACACATGTTCACAGCATACAACTTGCAAGAGCTAATAGTAAATCAAGAAAATTTCACTTACATAATGTCCTTCCAGATTTTTTCTTTATGCATTTAGGAATTTGTTTAAATATGATACTATCCTTTCCCTCAGCAATAAGTCATGTGCATTTCTCTATATAATTAAATATCCATAAAGTCTGATAGGTTTGAGCCTTATAAACAGTCACCTGAGTCTCAGTCCCATTCCAAGAATTTATTAGATATGTGGCTTTCAGGTGTTATAGAGCATCTCCAAGGCATTAGGTTGGTATAAGGATTAAATTTTGAAACATGCATAAGTGCATTAAGTGGTACATAATAAATATTCCATAAATACCCTCATTAATATTAGTATTATACATAATTTTAATGGCTCCACATAATTTTATTGGGTAGAGCACATTATTAACTCATCCCAATTATTAAATATTTAAGTTATTCCCACTTTTTCATTAGTATATAGGAAAAGGAGGAGCATAAACATCCTCATATGACCATCAGTGCCTGTATCCCTCTATGTCCTTAGCCTAAATATATAGGAATGCAATTGCGGTGTCAAAGGATATATCTGCGGTCTCCCTCCGACCCTCTGGGCTCAGAGGTCTGGCAAAGTTTCCTGCCCAGATCCCTGGTTTTTTACCTTTCCAGGGGAGCTCTGCCCTTCCCGGCTGCAAACCGTCTCACCAGCTGAGTAATTTCGCCAATTCGGGGTGGGTGTTATTAGTTTCAGCTGCTTACTCCATTTGCTCCGGGACAAGACCTGGGACACGTCTGCCTATATCGCCGCCATCTTTTCTGTTTGGGGATTTTTAATGAATGTGTCAAAAAGAAAAAAATCCAGGAAATTTGCACCAACTTAGACACCCACACAGCTCACTGTCCTGCCACTTTGTTTGCTAAAACAATTGACTAAGAAAAAATAAAAATTTACAAGCCAAGTTTTTACAAAAGCCACTGCATAACTGAGGATGAAACTGTTATGTTATAATTTATAAGTGTGACAAATGATGTGCTTCTTTTATTCAAATCTGTGTATGCTATTACTGCTACTAAATTGAGTTTGAAAATAAAATGTGTTAGAGGAAGATTTTCAAGTCAAATCACAGCATCCAAAGTGTCAAAGTAGAAATTTTAGAAAGTAATGAAGCATATTCTAATCACATTTCTTTAAAAGTGCATTACTAACATTTATGTAAGAATGAATGTTTGAGCACATAATAAACCAAAACTCAAGAAATAACAAATATTTCTAATATCGCTGTTGATATTAGTGGCAAAGCACCTCACATTTTCAGAGTAACATATAATTTCATAATTTAAGACATTGTGTTGCTTCTAAAAATATTCACATATCACAGGAGAGTTTAACACTTTTTCCTTAAATGTATAAAACCAACAGCCTAACAAAGTCACAAATTCTCATTACAAAGAAGCTATATTATACCATTTCATAAAATAAAATAGTTGCATTCAATTCCTTACATATCTAACATCATTTAATGTGTTTCTATCGTATCAAAAGCTTACACTGTAAAGAAATGTTTTAGTATCTTTTATTAGAGACTAGAGGCCAGGTGTACGAAATTTGTGCAAGGGACTAGGCCCTCGCAGCAGCCCCAGCTGCCTTGCGGCCCTGCCCCCCACCCACTGGTCATTCCAGAAGGTCATTCCTCCGTCCGGTCTAATTAGTATATTAGCTCTTTATTATATAGGATTCTTTCATACAAACTGTAAAAAAGGGAATCTTGAGATTCTGTAGTCTACTGAAATTATTTTTAAATTTGGAGTTAAAACTTATCAGAAAGTTCCTGAATGATAAAAGCCCTTCTAAACTCCAGATACTTGTCAGAGATCACAAACTGGCAGACAAGAATATCTCCTGAACTCTTGAGGAGAAAAATCTTTCTCCCAATCACTAATGGCTAATTATATAAAGAAGTTACCACTTGTCCTAGCAAAGTATTCAAGAATTTAAAATAAATTAGTAAAGAAAACTTTTATAAATATGTTAAGCCTCGATAGCTAGCTGGGTGACTTTCCCCACACACACACTAATATGATAATGACAGCACCTTGCAACCCACCATCCTCCATGAGGGCAGCCACCTTGCACATGTGCATACATCTGGTGCAAATGGAATCAGAGAGAGAGAGTGTGGCTAAATCAGCAAAAAGCTAGCACCACTTGAGAAAAGTGACTCTATTCATGCCTGTCCTCTAATACTGGGCTAGTAGCATCATCATCCCATAAAACAAATCAAATATTGCTACATCTTAACCTTGTAAGATACTTGGCCAGAGTAAGATTTCACACTGTCTATGGAACACTAGGGCTCCATTTGTTATTAACTAAAGTATGGGTCATTGCCATTGTTGTCTTCATTTTATTACATACACAAATTCTCAGGTTGCTTTTGCATCATGCTGTGACTCTACTTAGGATATAAAATGATAAATTAAACATCTCTACTCTCTATTGTATTAATTTAATAAGTTTCTCAATCTCTCTGGACCTTAGTTTTCTCATGTGTAAAATAAGAATAAGAATATTTCTTGTAGTGTTGCTTTAGAGTTTTTAAAGATCTAGTTCAAATTTATATCCCACTACCTGGCACATATTACATTGCTCAGTAAATCATAGCTATTATCATTAATTTCAGTACTTTATAATTGATATTGATCATTAGATTGTTGATAATAGATCCTTGAGATTTTTTCCTAACTGCGATTAGGTGCACCAAGCAATTGGTAAGTGAATAAAATAGTGCCATTGTTAAATAACACTTCATGCAGTTCAGATGGGGAAAAAATATTTAAAGCTAACTCAGTTCTAGACATGCATGCACAGCAAGTAGTAAAAAAATCTAAGAAACATGCTGTTTCTGGGCTGCCCAAGTGGCAGCTCCGCAGTAGTCAATTTCACATCAACAGAAGATAATAGACCGAATCAGAGATGGGTTCAAGACCATTTGCGCTCAGTGGACCTCCACTCCATACTGTGGGTCATGCTGTTTGAAAGCTGACCTTGACGGCAACAGCAGAGTTTCACCAGCACTTGCCGTCTACTCTGCTCTTTGTATTAAACAGTTACTAAACTTAAGCTTTGTGCACTCAACAAGATGAAATGCAAAGTTTTAAAAAATCAGAATCAAATAATGTATGCAAAAGTTGATGGCAAATATTGACCAGCTGCCTATTGAATATAGGTTAAAAAGGCATCAGAATACTTAAATTAAAAGCCTCTAACAATGAAAAATATTAGACACTGAAGTAAAATTTCTACTCCACTGGCTGCTCAAAAAAGTTGCTAAGTATTCAAAAGAGCAGCTTTGTTTAATTCAATTTCTTAGTCTCTTTTTTTCTACATTTTTTCTCTCTCCTCTGACCTATTCTACACACCAGGTCCATAACAAGCTTACCAAAACGTTAGTTAACATAAGCAGTAAAATTCATCAATAATTTTTCATAGTTCATCATGTCACCAGGAAGGGACTGGGACCAAGACAGATCTCCCCCTGCATGGTCTAGAGAACATGTTGGTTCTTGACTTTCTGCAGGAAAGATTTAACAAGAGTCCTGGTGATTTTGAGAGTACATTTAATAAAGCTGGGAACAGTGAAACAAAGGAAGGGCTTAAGATAGAAGTGGCAAGATCACAGTAACAGAAGGGAGCCACACTGGGCTGCATGGGCTCAGGAAAGGAAGTTACAGAGGCACAAGGACAGTCCTTGGAGACAGGTTCACAGGGTTAATATGGGAAGAGCTGCCACTGCTCGCTGCTTCCCTTGTTGCAAGTTTTGTGGGGACCCTTGGAGCTTAGGAGAAAGAAAGTAACAGTACACACCTGAGAAAAGGGGGTGAGGCATGAGGATGTGAGAGAGAGAGATAAAACTGGGTCTTTTGTGTTGAGGGTTCTTACCTGTTTTCAAAAGGCAGGAGTTTTAGGGGAGCTCTCAGGGGAGGGTCTCAACAGAATACTTAACAGCTTTCCATGTGTATTCTTTAATATGCTGATGAATCAAAATGAGTGTCTGGGATATTCTCTAGTCAGGTCAGTTTCACTGCTTTACTTTTATCTTGGGTTTGTCTGGCTCTAATTGGGTTTTTGTTATTTATTCCCCTGACCTCATCCATTCTGGGGTTTGGCTGGCACCAATGGCACTGAGTCACTGTTATCTCTCTCCCTGACCAGGGTGATTTAAGCTACTCACTCTCTGGTTGGGGAGGAGAGGCATAAACCATCTGCTCTTAAGTGTCCTTCAGTTAGGAAAGATAAGATCTTGTGATTTATTACCAAGCTGTTAATTGCTCGGTCTTGTTTAACTATCTTGTCTCAGTTTCCCTCATTCCACTTGCCAAGAAATTTTTCTAGCTTCTTATTATCCTGTCTCAAAAGGATGAAGTATCCAATTCCCAGTCTGACCCCTGTCTATCTTTGCAATTTCATGTCCTGCCACCTCTGCATGCACTCACTCTATATTTAAACTTGACCGCTTATTGTACATCAAGTATCTACCATGTCCTCCTTCTACTTTGCCTTGCCTAATGTTTTTTGTGCTCTTCCCATTATTGTCTAATTACCCTAAGACTCAATCCAAGCCTCTTTTTTATCAAGGGCTGCAAAATCAAACCTCAGAGCCTGTTGTTAACATGAATAAGTAGATTCAGAAATAAAAGTGTTGCAGGAATTTGGGACCAGTATTGCCCAAATTTCATTTTTCAAGAGAAGTCAGAAACCTGGATTTTCATATGAAAGATCTTTATGCTAAAATGGTTAAAATGCTTTACATATATAATGAGATAATACTCTGAAAATTTAATGTGTTTGCATTCTGGGTAATTTCTAATGGAGAAGCGTCACTCTGCTCATGTGCGTATTACCACCCATGCGGCACCTCCCATCCCGTGGTCCTCCTGTCATACCCATCCACATCTTTCCCACTGTCTCAGCACCAACTGATGGAGGGAGGAAGCAAACCTTAATTTGATTGAACTTAAACATCCACTAATCAGAAGAACATAAGCCCAACATATAAATTACAAGTGTTACAGAAAAATTAAGTGCTCCGGTAAGACTTTGGCCTGCAATGTACCTGCCACATGTCTGCAAGCCAGACTGGTAAGATGTGACCTTCCCCAACAATCCTACTGCTCCATGAGTCCTCTTTCCTCCCAAATACCGAGAGCTTGTTGTTGTACTTACCTTAGGTAACTTCTATTTTTGTCTCTTTGGGGGCTTCTTCCTCAACAAGACTGTTTCTTATGTTTCCTGAGGGACTGCATCGATGGCCCACCAACCAGAACTCTCCATAGGATGTTCTTTATGTTTTGCTGAGGATACACTGCTGCAAAGGTGGGACTACAGACTGGTTTTGAACCAGGGACGATAACTTTCATCACGTTCCCAAAGGAATCTAAATTACTCAATGCTGGTGAAGTTATATTGCAAGTCCCGACAGTCATGGTCCAAGGCTCACATGTTTGTCTCTCCCTTACTACCTGCCAGTGTAGATAAAAAGCACATCCTTGGAAATTAAGTTCCTGCTACATCAGTGTAATATAGCCCTAGTGGAGAACACCAGCAGGTTTAGCCTAAATCAAGAAACTTGCCCAGCTAGTGTGGCTCAGTGGTTGACCATAGGTCTATGAACCAGGAGATCATGGTTTGATTCCCAGTCAGGGCACATGCCTGGGTTGCAAGCTTGATCCCCAGCAGGGGGCATGCAGAAGGCAGCCAATCAATGATTCCCTCTCATTATTGATGTTTCTATCTCTCTCCCTCTCCCTTCCTCTCTGAAATCAATAAAAATATTTTTTTTAAAAAAAGAAACTTTGCAGCCCAGGAGTTTACTGGTAAATTCCATGGGAATAAAGTTCTATTAGGAAAGGTTTCATATTTGCAATTAATAAAAAAATCTAGGATATCAAAGTAGGAAGAAGGGTTTGTCTTTACAAAGGTTAATTTCTGCCCTGTTTTCTGTCAACACTTAATTGTAAAAAAATGAATCAAATCATAAGACTGACACCCAAAATCCCACTCAACCTCCTCCCCACCCCCCACCCCCCCCAAAAAAAAAAAAATATGGCACTATATTCCCAGCTTTCTCCCGAGAGCTTAGGAATTCCATTTTAAAGAAACAGCTATCTTCTCTGGAGTGATCAAATGTGGACCACGCTGCTACCCCTTTCTTTATTTTTGTTTTTATCATCTAATACATAAGAAAGACTGGAACAACGGCAATGGGGTCATGCTGAGAAGTCTCACTGCGAAAGGAGAGTTTTGTCCTCTAAGATTTGCAAGATTGTTTCATGGTATTGACACAGGACCGCCCTGGTGTTCATTGGCCCCAGGAGGTTATAATAAACGGCTTCACATAAACTGCTACTTCTATTTAAAGAAATGCGTGCGTTTTTGTAATCTTTGGGAAGAGGAACTGGCCCCTGTGATGTGTCATTCAAATAGCCTGAGGTATCTAGAATTTATAACAGCTGGAACCCAGAGAGCCCTTTAAGGGAAAGCCCAGTTGCTGCCATTTACACATTCTATTTCAAGCCTGGAGTTCCCTGCGGTTTGCTCAAAAGTAACCCAGCACTCCCCAGCAACACTCAGAAACAATGTCCTGCTTATGTCGGTTATTGTCACGAACCAGCTACAGCTGAGTTGCCAATTTTTTCTGCACTCTCCTAATATTTTCCTACCCTATTTTTAGCCTGTCCTATAAATACAAGACTTTCGTAGAATAAACTTGTATCTTTTAATCCTGGGGCAATCATAATTGCTACTTTAAAGCCTCATGGTCACACTCCTTGTTGAGATGGAGGTAACAATTTAATCAAGTCCTTTATTTCTGTATTGCAATATTCTTTACCTTAAATATTAATCATCCAAATTTGAAAATAGGAGAAAAGGCGGTCTCCAGACCATCCTGTACCATTACTTAAGTCTAACCTAGGCTATTTTTAACTTTCAATAAAGAGCATTCCCAGAGAAAATTGTACCTTACGTATTTATGAGGTGATGACAATGCATATGCTCTTGGTACTGTGCTAACTGCTTCCCATGCTTTATTGAATTTATCCTTCACAACAACCTTCTATGTCAGACGCTAGTATTATTCCAGTTTTAAAGGAGGAGAGAACTGAGGGTTAAAGAGATTAATTACTCTGGCCAGTGTCACACAGCCAGAAGGATGACGCAGGGATTTGGCCCTGCATTGGGCCCAGAATCCCTGTGTATATCACTATGGGAACTGCCTTACAATGTGCTACCACAAGGGCACCAGTGTTCTTGTGCAATGGTTAAAATAGTAAACCCTGAACCTGAACTCAGATGCCCAAAACTACTAATTCAGAATGCAATTTGACTCTCTATTAAGTTACATTGTCAAATCTGAGTTCCATTCCCCAGAGCATACATTCCAAAGGTCTAACTTCAATGAAGGAAAGTGTGTAGGCCAATTCCCAACTTTTACACGTGTCATTTAATCTTCAAAGTGACATTTCAGATGAATATTGTTATCTAAAGTTTTACAAAAGAAAAAAAAGAGATTCAGTTAGGTTATGTAAATTCCACAAGGATGCATAGATAATAGAGCGTTGAGCTGGAATCCAAATCTCTCTAGCTCCAAAGCGCATTCTACTAGAATCTAGATCAGTGGTTCTCAACCTTCTGGCCCTTTAAATACAGTTCCTCATGTTGTGACCCTCAACCATAAAATTATTTTCGTTGCTACTTCATAACTGTAATGTTGCTACTGTTATGAATTGTAATGTAAATATCTGATATGCAGGATGGTCTTAGGCGACCCCTGTGAAAGGGTCGTTCGACCGCCAAAGGGGTCGCGACCCACAGGTTGAGAACCGCTGATCTAGATGGACCCAGGTTGGTCCTGGGCCATTTAGAAGCAGCAGAAGTCATGATAATCAGACTGATTCTTGTTCTGAGATTTATTCCCAATTCCCAGTCCTATAACAGCCCAAATGGCAGAGAATGTTGGAGGATACAAGTTCTGAAGATCAATTGAAAAGAGCTGATATTTAGTTATGGCCACAGAAAACAATTCGAAGCTGGCAATGCAAGTGAGGTTAAAAATGACAAACTCTTCTTGCATCTCTAGAAGAAACTGCATGTTTTAAATAATTTTCTTACCTAACTTTGTATTCCAAATGGATAAGGTTAGCACCAGCCTTAAATTTTTATGGATTAAGATTTCTTTTTAGCAAATGATATTAAAGTTGTCTAACATCCCAGTTGTTAATGGGAAGCTTCACAGATCATCCCTACCACTTTGTACATCTCACCATTTACGCAAATCAAAAACCTAGTGAGCATCCTTGATATTTCCCTATCCTTTGTCCCTATAGTCAAGCCCTAGCCTACATGAAACTCTGCATTGAGAAACTCCACATTGGAAACAGAAAATACCTACTTAAAAGATAGTTTCAAAAATTGATCATACAATACACACACACACACACACACACACACACACACACAAAAAACCCTCAAAATTTCCAAATATTATAACCAAAACAAATTCTATTCTCTGGTTACAATGCACTAACTTAACTCTAGAAATGAAAGAAAAAAGAAAAAAACTACCAAGAAAAGTTACAACTCTAACTTCTTAACTCTTCAGTTTAAGAAAAATTACAAAAACAACTAAAAAATAACAAAAATACATTAAATATCAAATAAGTGTGAAAATAAGTGAATTAAGCATTTCATCTCAAGAAGCTAGAAAAAAACAAAATTGAAAAGTAGAACAAAGAAATCAATATTTAAAAGTCAGAAATTTGCCGTAACCGGTTTGGCTCAGTGGATAGAGCGTCGGCCTGTGGACTGAAGGGTCCCAGGTTTGATTCCTGTCAAGGGCATGTACGTTGGTTGCGGGCACATCCCCAGTGGGAGGTGTGCAGGAGGCGGCTGATCGATGTTTCTCTCTCATCGATGTTTCTAACTCTCTATCTCTCTCCCTTCCTCTCTGTAAAAAATCAATAAAATATATATTAAAAAAATAAAAAGTAAAAGTCAGAAATTTATGAATTATAAATCAGAAAATGAGTAGAACTGACAAGTAAACCCAATAGTTGGGGTTTTTTAAATAAAATAATAAACTAAAATAAAGCACTAGCATAATTAATTGAAAAAAAGAGACAGGGACAGAGAAATCACAAAATACAAAAATAAAGAATATAATGGGGAAAAAATACAGACAGGAAAATAAATACTTATTAAAAAAAACTATGTCTAGCATAATGTATGCTGTTCTAGCAGAACATAAAAGTCACTAATGAAATATTAATATGTTCTATTCATTCAAATGCATAATTATAATGGCAATTTAAAAATTCATTCTTCTTAGATACAATTCCTAATGAATCTAATAATTGAAGTCATGAAAGACCAACATAGAGCTGCTTATTAATAATTACACATTTCAGAAGAAACAAGCAATTCTCTCACAAATCTGCCCCTGAGAAAAAGTCAGAAACTCATACAATGTTCATAAAGTATCTTATGTTCTGCATTAAATTCAAACTAGATAATGTCAAGAACTGGAGAGTCTCAGATCTTCCCAGCTGGTAAGCTAAGTTAGCCTGTTACAGTTTTATTGATGGTGGCAGAAGACATGCGATGCCCTAGTCACAGACAAAGGACTTTATTACTCATGCATATCAGGTAGCACAAGCTGCATGTTTGCATTGGTTTTTTTTTCAACCTCTATTCCCAATGCAGCAATGAGGAGGAGTCTAAGTGGATGCTGCTCACAGAGGGGGTTGTGTCACAACTGAGAAGCTATGAGTTGGGCAAACCTGCCTAACCATTGTCTCAAAGGAAAACATCTTTATTGTCCTGTATTCCACCCACCCCCCCAAAAAAAGACCTACTGCCCCAGAGAGATGCTGTCTCTATCTTCCAAGGCTGTTCACTATAAAAACATCTTTGAAAAGTTAACACAGAACCAAAGCTGTCAATGCCTCTGCTCACAAGACATGTAGAAACATAAGACCCACAGCAATTATCTGCAACAGATAGCACATGTACTACATAAAATATTAATTACACCAGATTAAGTTCAAACTCAGAAATACATATAATTCTTACAACTAGGCAATACCCTGCACCTAGAACATCAACATTCATAAATTATCATTTATAGTTTTCACATGCATATCAGTTAACTCTTGCTGAGTAAAAATTCAGCCCAAAAGTTAGTGGCTACATTCAATGGTTTATTATTTCTGCTGGCACCTGGAGACCATGGGGTGGGCGGCTTGTCCCTCTCCCAGGCCGCAGGTGCAGGCACAGCCACTGGCGCCCGGGACCGCAGGGACCACGCAGCGTGCAGATTGTCCCTCTCCCGGGCTGCAGCCATAGCCGCTGGTGCCCGGAACCACAGGGCGGGAGGCTTGTCCCTCTCCTTGGCCACAGCCTGGCTGGTCTCCAATCCTCTCTCCCCAGTGGTGAGTGTCTGAGCCATTGCAGCATTACGGCATGAGGGTGTGATGAATATTTGCATATTAGCTCTTTATTATATAGGAGAAGACCCTAGGTTGGCTAGATGATTCTTCTGCAGGTTTTACCTGATTCACTCACAGGAATGCATTCCACTGGAGGTCTGATTCTCCTGGAAGGTCCAAGATGGTGTCACTCATATGTCTGGCAGTTGGGTAGAAGTCCTCAATTTTCCTTGACATGGCCACTTATCCACAAAGAGGCAAGGTAGGCTTCCAGAACTAAAATCCCATGGTCAGCATACTGAGAGGGATCAAGGCCTCACACAATGTCACTTTAGCCACATTCTGTTAGAGCAAGCCCTGATGAACCAAGAAGGTTCACAGTAAAAACTACAACAGAACAGCATTAGCTCCACAGAATATTAATCATTAAAAAAAGTCACCGTAGTATGAAGTTTGGCCGTTCTGGTTAAACAAAATTACAAAATTAAACCATGTCCTCTACTGTAGAAATTCTCAATCTTAATTAATCAGAGAACCTTTCATTTGGGGGAAAATCTCCCACTGGCACTTTGTTCCCTATAACACTCTTTGGGGAAAGCTGATATCATGAAAACTGTAAACTTTCGAGATAGCAGACCTGGTTTTGACTCGAATCATTGCTACCAACAAGCTTAGTAGAAACTTGACTTAGAACAAGTTGCTAGGAACAAGTTCCTGAAACAAAAATTCAAGATGCATTGTGAGGACTGAATGTAATAATGTTTATAAAACAATCTGTGCAACAGAGAGTTCATAATACTGAAAAATTACTACTTTTTTTTTCTTACCTTAAAATCATTTGTGTCCCTGCCCCTGCCAACTCTAAATACAGAGGAATTTATCATTCTACTTGGTGGTAAGAGATGAATATTTGGGTAATCAATCTAAAGGCATCAGTAAATTATTAGCTGCCTTTTTATGCTATACATAAGAATTCCCATCTCTCCTAAATAATGGGTCTATATTCTGCTGTGTGGAGTGTTTTCTCAAGTTGGTAGAAAAATAATGATAATACTGTTTTTAAAAGGTGATTTGTGGCTCACAATACTAGCTGTAATCTCTTTTAACTTAATAGTATTTGTTGAAGTATAGCATATGAGGGGTCTTTTTTTTTAACGTGTAAGGCAATGAAGAAGGGAAAGCTCTAAGGAGGATGGGATGAATCTCTGAAGATAAAAGACAAGGAGGAAGATGGAGACATTGAAGAAGGGGCAGAAAACAAGAAAAAGGTAAGGTGATTATGCATTCTGGCAAAGTAAACAGCTTGATACAAATAAGAACCAGGAAGCAGCTTAAGGATCTTGGGGAGCCTGGGAAGTGGTGATGACAGTGGATCATGGTACAAGCTTACCAGAGACTGTAGGGAGAGCAGAGAGGGGCTGTGGCTCCCCCTGGACACAGGAGAAGGGCTTTCTCTCAGGCACCAAGACTGGAGGACTGCTGTTTGAACGGATTAGCTCTACTTGGTGGTAAGAGATGAATATTTGGGTAATCAATCTAAAGGCATCAGTAAATTATTAGCTGCCTTTTTATGCTATACATAAGAATTCCCATCTCTCCTAAATAATGGGTCTATATTCTGCTGTGTGGAGTGTTTTCTCAAGTTGGTAGAAAAATAATGATAATACTGTTTTTAAAAGGTGATTTGTGGCTCACAATACTAGCTGTAATCTCTTTTAACTTAATAGTATTTGTTGAAGTATAGCATATGAGGGGTCTTTTTTTTTAACGTGTAAGGCAATGAAGAAGGGAAAGCTCTAAGGAGGATGGGATGAATCTCTGAAGATAAAAGACAAGGAGAAAGATGGAGACATCGAAGAAGGGGCAGAAAACAAGAAAAAGGTAAGGTGATTATGCATTCTGGCAAAGTAAACAGCTTGATACAATTAAGAACCAGGAAGCAGCTTAAGGATCTTGAGAAGTGGTGATGACAAGTGGATCCGGGTACGAGCTTACCAGAGACTGTAGGGAGAGCAGAGAGGGGCTGTGGCTCCCCCTGGACACAGGAGAAGGGCTTTCTCTCAGGCACCAAGACTGGAGGACTGCTGTTTGAACGGATTAGCTCTGAACATGGTTTAAATAGTTCTCTTGTCCCAGGCTTCTAGAATCTTGACTTAATTAACACACAAACAAACACGTGGGGTTCTTCTCAAACTAAGATAATGCTGCGAGGACTCTGAAAAGCCTGGTGTCTGCCTTCAGTATTTTTGGAAAGGAATATTCATTCCAGAACCAACATCCAATGGACTTCAGTGTATCCATGGCTTAGGCTTTCCATCACGTCACTTTATGTTACATGCCATCCTTGGAAAACCACCTTGTCAAATGCCCGTCATATAGCATGGACAAATTCTAGGCATTGTATGACATCCTCTGTCTGAGTAATAGGGTATAATTCACAATATGTCTCTTACTCATTTTCAAGTCAGTTCTGTTGGAAGAAGGGGCAAAGAGTAGTATATGTTTTAGATACTATTTTTTTAAACTATCAGAGAATCTTTTCTGAGAGCAAACAATGACGAGTGTCACTGAGCACCAAGATCTAGGAACAAGCACATGGAATTGATAGGGCCTAATGTTCTGCTCAATGAGAGCCAGCAAATCACAAAAATGTTCTTTTAACACATGTCCACCCCAAAAACCATTACATTCACTTCCCATCCTTGGAAAACCACCTTGTCAAATGCCCGTCATATAGCATGGACAAATTCTAGGCATTGTATGACATCCTCTGTCTGAGTAATAGGGTATAATTCACAATATGTCTCTTACTCATTTTCAAGTCAGTTCTGTTGAAAGAAGGGACAAAGAGTAGTATATGTTTTAGATACTATTTTTTAAAAACTATCAGAGAATCTTTTCTGAGAGCAAACAATGGCGAGTGTCACTGAGCACCAAGATCTAGGAACAAGGACATGGAATTGATAGGGCCTAATGTTCTGCTCAATGAGAGCCAGCAAATCACAAAAATGTTCTTTTAACACATGTCCACCCCAAAAACCATTACATTCACTTCAAATGTCTTACTTCTCTTTATTTCATTTGGCTCAAAAGCAAAATTGGCAGTCTTAGTCACCACTGAAGATTAACTTCTAATGGAGTCGCTAAAGTACATAGATGCATATGAAGCATTTGCCATTGTTTTAGAAACCGGAACCTGAAAGATTAAGAGAGAAATTGGCACAGATCTTCCAAATACTTAGAATGAGACTGAAAATTATGTTCTTAAGAGCCCCTTTCAGTTTAAGTAAAAATAATGAAACAAGCATTTACAAAGAAAATAGAGCCCTAGCTGGTTTTGCTTAGTGGGTAGAGTGCCAGCCTGTGGACTGAAAGGTCCCAGGTTCGATTCCGGTCAAGGGCACATGCCCGGGTTGCAGGCTCAATCCCCAGTAGTGGGTGTGCAGGAGGCAGCCGATCAATGATTCTCTCTTATCATTGATGTTTTTATCTCTCTCTCTCTCTCCCTTTCTCTCTTAAATCAATAAAAATATATTTTAAAAAAAGAAAATAGAAAGCCCAAAGAACCACTAGCAAAAGCAGCAAGAGTTTTGAGGGAATAAATAGAAGCATGTTGATAGTTTTTGGGTAAGTTATAACCTTAATAAATGAAGAAACAAAGAAGATATCTTACATGTTGTGGATATATGTAAGAAAATAAT
This sequence comes from Myotis brandtii, assembly GCF_000412655.1. Classification (NCBI taxonomy): domain Eukaryota; kingdom Metazoa; phylum Chordata; class Mammalia; order Chiroptera; family Vespertilionidae; genus Myotis; species Myotis brandtii. The sequence continues at coordinate 2,119,944 of NW_005355461.1, read as the reverse complement.
GATCACTATTATTCACATGTTCTAACCACATAAACAATGGATACTAATAAGCAATTCAGTCCTTTGACACACAAGGTAACTATATTGGTCAAGGTAACTCTCCAGAAGTTTAACACGGAAGCACTGGTGCTAATTCATTAAGCGTCGCTGCCACTGGTCTGGAAGTGAAAGCATACTTTCCACAATTCCTCATCCTCCCCTGGGGGCCTCCGGAAATTCTTACCCCAGTTGTACCCCAAGAGCTCCACTTCCACCAGCAATCAGTGGGGACATAGCACCCCACCAATAACAATATGACTCCACCAAAAATCTGTTAGAACTAATAAACAAATTCAGTAAAGTTGCAGGATAAAAAATCAACAAAAATCTGTTGCTATTCCGTACACTAAAACAAACTATAAAAAAGAAAAATTAAGAAAACAATTGCCTTTACAACTTCATCAAAGAATATAAAATACTAAGGAATAAATTTAACCAAGGAGGTAAAAGACCTGTATACCAAAAACTATAAGACACTAAGGAAAGAAATTGAAAAAGACACACATTAATGGAAAGACATTTTGTACTCATGGATTGGAAGAATTAATATTGCTAAAATGTCCATTATACCCAAAACAATCTATAAATTTAATGCATTTACTATCAAAATGCCAATGACACTTTTCATAGATATATAACAAGCCATCCTAAAATTTGTATGTAACTACAAAAGACCCCTGTAGCCAAAGCAATCTTGAGAAAGAACAACAAAGCTGGAGGCATTGTGCTCCCTGATTTCAAACTATACTACAAAGCTATATTAACCAAATTTTATGGTATTAACATAAAAATAGAAACATAGATTAATGGAACAGAATAGAGAAGCCAGAAATAAAACTACACATTATAATCAATTAATTTATGACAAAGGAACCAAGACTATACAACTGGGAAAGGATAGTCTCTTCAATAGTGTTAGGAAAACTGGAGAGCCACATGCAAAAGAATGAAACCAGAATATTAACCAAATTTTATGGTATTAACATAAAAATAGAAACATAGATTAATGGAACAGAATAGAGAAGCCAGAAATAAAACCACACATTATAATCAATTAATTTATGACAAAGGAACCAAGACTATACAACTGGGAAAGGATAGTCTCTTCAATAGTGTTAGGAAAACTGGAGAGCCACATGCAAAAGAATGAAACTGGACAGCCACATGCAAAAGAATGACGCTCTATCCACTGAGCCAGACCACTACCTTACCCCATTCACAAAAATTAAAATGGATTAAAGACTTGAACCTGAAATCAAAAACCTGAAGAAAAATTAGGAAGGAAATCTTGCCATTTGCTACGATATGGATGGACCTCGAGGATATTATGTTGAGTGAAATAATTCCTAGAAAGAGTAATGCCATATGATCTTACTTACACATGGAATCTAATAAAAATAAAGAAACAAAACCCATAAATATAGAAAACAGATAGGTATTGTCAGAGATGGAGTGGGGAGGGAGTGGGCAAAATAGGTTAAGATGGTCAAACGATACAAAATTCCAGCTATAAGATACATTAAGTCATGGGGATGTAATGTACAGCATGCATTGTACATTGAAAGTTGTAAGAAAGCAACCCTTAAAAGTTTTCATCACAAGAAAAAATATGTGTAACTATATTGGTGATGGATGTTAACTAGACTTATTGTGGTGGTTATTTTGCAATATTTACAAATATCAAATCATTGTGTTGTATGTCTGAAACTATATATGTTATATTTCAATTGCTTCAATTAAAAAAAAGAAAATTTAGAAGCTTTTCTGCCAAGTGATAACATTAAAGTGACAATACACACACAAAGAGAAAGAAAGAAAAGAAAAGAAAAGAAAAGAAAAGAAAAGAAAAGAAAAGAAAAGAAAAGAAAAGAAGCGCCAAAGGAGACAGATAGCAGAACATTTGTTAAACTGTTCTTGGCTAGCAAATAAAAACTGAGATAAACTAAATCTATATGAAGAGGAGAATCTAGTATTATAATGGGGTACAGTTACACAGTGAAATACTATACAGATAATAAAAAGGATCAAATAAATCCACATTGGTAAAACAACAATAAAAAGGTAAATCTTTGGACTCATTGTGAGAGACTTCCGCCAGATTAAGCAGTCTCACCTTACCTCTAGACAACTGGAAATCATTGACATTTTTCAGCTGGGCATTTTAAGAAGATTGATCTGGGAACTAACTGTAATCATGATGGATTAAAAATAAGTAATTTTAGAAGTAAATTCCATTAAAAAGCTATCACAATAGCCCAGGCACAAAATAATTATGATCTTGAGTTCAAGTGGTCATAATTGGAATGGGAAGGGACAGATGCAGTATCACAAAGAAAGGCATGGCAAAACTTGGGGACTGAAAAGAAAAGGGGCACATTATAGGATGAATTTTGTTTCTACCCCCAAAATTCATATGTTGAAGCCTTAACCCCCACTATGTGGAATTTGGAGATGGAAGTCTTTGGGAGGTAATCAGGATTAGGTAAGGTCATGAAAGTGGAACCTTATAAAAAAGACTAGAGAACTTAATCTATTTTCCCCCTCCCTCGACCCTTTCACACACAAGAGGTCACATGAGCACAATGAGATGTCTGCCAGGACAAGTCTCATAATGAAACTATGTCACCAGCACCTTGATCTTAGATTTTTCAGCCTTCAGAATTGTGAGAAATTTAAATTTCTGTTGTTTAAGCCACTCTGTTTATACTATTTACTAGCATTATGACAGCTTGAGCTAAGACTGGTGGGGTCAAAATTGATTTTTAATCTGGATTCATGAAAAAATGATAATAATTCTGAGAAACAGCAAGGTAACAAGAGGATCTAGTTTGAGGAGATACCAATCTAAACCCACATAATTAGGTCAACTTTAGCTGTCCCGAGGTCATGCAAATCAAATGAGACTATATATCTTGTAGATATAAAAACAAATTTAACTGAACATAAAATGATAATACATGGGTATGTCTCGCTGTAAGATGAGCACACACTGATTTTACTTTTAAGACAATAAGATTGGCAAAGCTATAAGAATGTAAAAAAAATCATTTGGAACTCTCTGCTGTTGGTTTATGTTTGAGTTTGTGCTTCTATTTATTCTCCTTTGAAGGATGCTGGTAATGACAAACAATTTTCTGCCAGGATTTGATATACTACATTCAAATTGTTTACATTTTTATTATTTTTTATCACGATGTGTCAGTGGCACATAATAAAAGAAAAACCCATTCAGACCAAGAAGGTTTTTTCATTACCAAACTTTATTCTTTGTTTGTTGTTGTTCTCTTTTGCCCATATCCACCCAACCTCAGCTCCCTTCCCAGGCCTTCACCACACTGTCCTTGGGCTATGCATATATGTTATTTGGCTAATATCTTCACCTTCTTTTATCCAGGTCCTCCCCCACACTCCCCCGCTCTGACAACTACCAGTCTGTTCCATGTATCCATGCCTCAGGTTCTATATCATTTGTCAGATCATTTTGTTCATTAGATTCCATCAGTCTGGACAACTTGTGTAAAAACTGCATTCCATGCTGGGCCTGAAACATCCCAAAGCTCAATTTTGTGATTAAATTGTGACTAAGATTCAGATGTTGCAAAAAAGGTAGTGATCCAAATGTATTCCTTTCAATAAATTCTATTTTATTGCAGGATAAGTCTAAATACTGGAGGGACTGCAGGCCTTCAAATGAATCCTTACGCAATTCTCTCAAATTATTTCCACTGAGAATTAGTTTCTCGACCAAATGGTATGACCTCCATGTGTCTTTACCAATGTAAGAAATAGAGTTTCCTTGCAAGTTTAAGACAGTAAAAGCGCCACTGTAGGTGTTGGGCTCTGGCACGGGCACTCTGTGGAGTCTCTGCTTTGGGCTGAGACCAACACATGAAAGTGTTCCATTACTGCAAGTACAGAGCTCACATATGCTCATGGCGGCACTCTGCTCAGTCACTGGAGGAACTGTCTCTGACGACTCTCGTTGCTGAGTTTTGGCAACTTCCGGGTCCACAGATTGGACTGTGACTTCGGACAACATTGGCTGCTGAGCCTGAATGGGCTCTGGAAGTGCCACCTCAGAGGGCTTTGGGGGAGCTGCAGTCTGCTGCAGGGCTGTGGCATCAGCTTCCAAAGTAGGTTCAGGAGTGACGGTCAGCCCCAGGTCCAACGATTGAAATGTGACTTCAGACAATGTTGGCTGCTGAGCCTGAACAGGCTCTGGACATGGAAGTGCCACCTCAGGGGGCTTTGGAGGAGCTGTAGTTCGCTGCAGGGCTGTGGCATCAGCCTCCGAAGTAGGCTGAGCTGGGGTCTCCTGCTGGGATGGAGGCTTGAGCTCGTCTGTGAACTTTGGAGGATGAGCTGAGACCTTGTCAGCTGCAGATGGTTCAATCTTTGTAGGGGGCTCTGAAGGTATCAAAACCCCCAGATCCACAGCTTTAACATTGATAACAGGCAACACTGGATGCTGAGCTTCACCCAAACCAAGAGGTGAGGCTGTCGCCTCATGATGTACTGAAGGTTGAGCTATGACATCCACAGAGGATTTCCAGGGCTGAGCGCGACCCTTCTGCTGGACTGGAGAAGGGTGTGCACCTGCCAGACACACGGGAGTGGGGGCTGAGCTCTTCTGCTGGATGGAAGATTGAACACATTCAGGGTAGGGTGGAACTCCTTGGTGGACTAACAACACTTTCAATGGCTCTGAGGACACTGTAGACTGAGCTTGGGTGTCATGTTGGGGTGGAAGCTGAGCTGAAGCATCCTGGGGGTTTGGAGAAGCTTCCCTTGTCTCGGGGGCCTCTGGAGGCAGAGCTGAGGCTCCCTGTTGGAATGACGGAAGTTCATCGTCTTCAGATATACATATAGGGTTTTGCTGATCCCAAGACCAGAGCTCGATGGGCCCCGGGGAAATGGAGGTCAGCAGGACAGGGTCCAGGGCCGGAGGCTGAGCAGCCTGGACTTGCAGCCACATCAGCTGCCATGTGAACAGGAGCCGTGTGGCCCAGAGGTGCAACCCAGACATGACAGGCACAGGTCCGGGGCACAGCGATCCTCCCAGGCAAATGAGGTGCTGGCACCACTCGCTGAGTAGTAGCCCAACAATTGGCAGCCGCATCACAATTGGTAGCTATGCCATGTATGCGCCACTTAGCAACCAAGCACCCCTCCCCCGCCTCAGGTTCCAACCTTTATTTAGATAAGCTTTATTCATCTTGGGCTGAGAGTGACTTCAGAAGAGCGAGCCTTCTTAGTAGAATCACCAGGGACCAAGTGGTCCTTTTCCCCTGCATAAAAGACAACTACCTCTCCCTGGGTCTTCCCTCCCTCCTCACAGTGAGGCAGGATTTGAGCTGCACACCTGGGTGGCCCAGAGTCCAGCAGCCCAGGGATGGTGAGATGGGGGTTGGGGGGGGGGTTTGGAGGTGCTGTAGTGCTTCCCAAGGAAGCCACAGGGCCTGTCATCCCAGGAAATTCAAAAGTGCTAATCCAGTTCTGGCAATCTGAACTCTCCTCACAGTTGCAACCTGAGACAGTCTTCCTCCTCTTGGCCATACTGTTTCAAGGAAAAGTAGATAACCTACAAAATGAATAGTTAGGTTGGTGGGGAGGGGGACACACTTTACAGTTCTAAAATGTTGCCATTTTCTCAAAATTCTCAGAATGCATGTCTGATTCTTTTTTTTTTAAATCCTCACTCAAGGATATGTTTATTGATTTTAGAGAGAGAGGAAGGGGTAGAAGCGGGTAAAGACAGAGAGAAACATGAGTGAGAAACATCAATCAGTTGCCTCCCCTACCCACCCCAACCGGCAACTCCTTGGTGCATGGGACCAACTGAACCACCTGGACAGGGCTCCATGTCTGATTCTGAATTCACCACTCTTATTGCATTGGGGCTGCCACGGAATCAGTGATGACTCCAAAATGTCGGTAGATGGAGTTTTGGAGGGTGAGGAATTCATTCTGGGATAGGCGGGTCTCAAACCAAGTGAGTAACTCTTCACAGTGGTGTGGGAAAACGTCCCCCTCTCACCTTGGTTCCCCACAGCCATTATTCTAGAAATGTAGCAATGCCACTTTTCTGAGGTCTACCGTGTGAGCACAAATGGAGAAGATATTTAGACTGTTGAAGCCAGAATGTTAAATCATTTTTTAAAATACTGTAACTGGCGCCTAATTTGCTTCCTTCACAGCCCTTTTTATATTTTATTCTATATTTTATTTATTCCATTCTCCTTGCTTATTGTCTAGCACAACCTCCTGCATGTAAACTCCAAGAGAGAGGGGGCTGCATTTTATTCCCAGTGTCTAACACATAATAATGGTTTTAAATGGAACTGATTCCAAGATTGGCCTCATATAGGGAGGATTTCTTGCCATAACCAGGTTTCTGAAATCTTTAGCATCAGTACGAAGTCCTTTCCTCACATATTTCACAGGAAGACAGATTTCTAAAAGCCCAGGATGATAACAGAGCTTTTGCTTTCTCGTCAGAGGTTCCAAATTTCAAAATTCCAGCTAAGTATTCTCAGAAGCCCCACACAAATTCAATGCAAGAACTATCCTATTTCAACTGTGATTTAAATTTTTTAAATTAGCAAATATGTGATTTCATTTTTAAATTAAATGTATTGGGGTGACACTGGTTAATAGGATCATATAAGTTTCAGGTATAGATTTCTATGATACAAGATCTGTGTAGTGCACCATGTGCCCACCACTCGAACTCAGATCTTCTTCTGTCACCATATATTAGCCCTGCTTCACCTCCCCATCCCCAACCCCTTCCCTTTGGCAGCCACCACACTGCTGTTTGTGTCCACGAGTTTCAGTTTTATATCCCACATATGAGTGAAAGCATATGGTTCTTAGCCTTTTCTGACTGGCGTATTTCACTTAGCATAATATTCTCAAAGTCCGTCCATGTTGTTGCAAATGACAGTACTTCATCTCTTCTTATGGCTGATAACACCACATCTTTTTCCAGTCCTCTATCACAGGATACTTAGGTTACCTCTATGTGTGGGCCACCATGAATAATGCTGCAATGAACATAGGGGTGCATATATCTTTGTGAATATATGTTTTTGAGTTTTTCGGGTACATACTCAGGAGAGGGATTGCTGGGTCACAGGGTAGCTCTATTCTTAATTTTTTTGAGGAACCTCCATACTGTTTTCCATACTGGTTGTACCAGTCTACAGTCCCACCAGCAGCGAATAAGAATTCCCTTTTTTCCACAACCTTTCCAACACTTGTTATTACTTGTCTTTTGACAATAGCCATTCTAATAGGTGTGAGATGGCATCTCACTGTAGTTTTGATTTGCATTTCCCTAACTGCTAGTGAGGTTGAACATCTTCTCATATATCTATTGGCTATTTGTATGTCTTCCTGGGAGGACCTGGGAGACTCAGGTCCTCTGCCCATTTTTAATTGGGTTGTTTGGTGTTGAGTTTTATGAGTTCTTTATGTATTTTGGATATTAAACCTTGTCGGAGCTATTGTTTGCAAATATCATCTCCCATCTGGTTGGCTGACTTTTTGTTTTGTTGTCAGTTTCCTTTGCTGTGCAGAAGCTTTTTAGTTTGATATAGTTCCATTCATTTATTTTTGTCTTACTTCCCTTTCCTTTGGAGTCAAGTTCATAAAATGTTCTCTATGACCAAGATCCATAATTTTGTACTTACGTTTTCTTCTATGTAATTTATTGTTTCAGATCTTATATTTAGATCTTTGATCCACTTTGAATTAATTTGTGTACATGGGACAAACTGTAATCTAGCTTCATTCTTTGGCATATGACTTTCTAATTTTTCCAGCACCATTTATTGAAGTGGCTTTCTTTACTCTATTGTGTATCTCTGGCTCCTTTATTGAAAATTATCTGCCCATATACATGTGGTTTTATATCTGGGCTCAACACATAAATTTTGTGGGGACACAAATATTCAGCCTATAACATCTCCCTTTTCTTTTCAGTTGACAAGTTCTGTCTTTGTGTGTGTGTGTGTGTGTGTGTGTGTGTGTGTGTGTGTGTGTGTGATAGTGCATTCATCGGTCCCTTCCTTTTCAGTCTGATTACAAACATTTGAACTCAGGACCCTTATTATTTCATGCCTGGGCTGTTGCAATAGCTTTTCAGTGGCTTTTGCCTTCTCTGATAAGAAGACTTTTCTGATGTCCTGTATGTTTCTCTGTATTTCACTCTGCTAACACCTTGTATTTCTCTTAGCCCATTTACCACTCTGTATTACAATGTCCTTTATCTAGCTCACTGACTACACTCTGAGATTCTTGAGGGCAAGGAAACTGTGTTTCATCTCTATTGTTTGGTGATTGACATAAAATAGGTGCTCCATAAATACTGGGAAAGGAAAAGAAAGTCACAGGGAAGTGATAGAGAAAGAGAGGTAGGGAGAATAGAAACCATAGTAAGGGGCTTTAAGTCCTTGATCAGATTCTCCCAAAAGCAGAGTCTGAGTTTAGGATTGAGTGAGTGCATTTAGTTTATCTGGGAAGAGTTAAGGATACTCACATTGGGCTGGGAGGTGGTACAGGAAGGAAAGAGAAGGCAGACAATTAAGGATGCGTTATTAAGGCAGCCAGCACTGTGGGTGATGAAACGATGTGGGTTAGGGGAAGCTCTTGAAAACCGGGTAAAGCACTGAGTCCAAGCCAAGGGTGGAGGGAGCCGGCGTGATTCACCCCCACGCCCTTCAGTAACTGTTAGGTGCTACTCCCAGGAGCACTTTAATTCCCAGGTGTTTTCAGTCTGATGTGCAAAAGTGCTGGATGTTGGAAGTCGGGCTGGCATGGGTGGAAAAGGACCCCAGGATCTGAGTAAAGAATTGACAACATCTGCTATATTCAGAGACTAAAAAGAAATTTCTTCAAGTTCTGTCCAAGAAAAAGAAAGAAGTGGGTTAAAGTATGGAAACTTGGCAAGCTCTGGTGCATCAGTTAACAGATTTTAGGCTTTTATATTCAAAGAATCTATTTTACAATGGCAGGAATCAGTCCAAGGCTAATTTAAGGAGATACACCATCATTAAAAACCTACACCTAAACTTCACCAATATCAAACTTCCTTGGAGACAGTCACCTGATTCAAACATCCTTAGAGCAATTAGTATGTAAAACAGACAAAAGAGAAAGTATAGCTCTATGGCTCAGGAAGAAGCTTGCAGAGGCTGAGATTATCTCTGATCAGCTGTGGTCCTTAGCAAAGGAACTGATAAGTAAAATGAAAGCAACCTAGCAGCATCCTCTTTTAAAGAAGGGCTAATCAAGGTAACTGAAAAGAAATCTATGAAAGTATTCTCCTGGCACTTATGATGGGAAAATATGTCCTTATAAGCACTCTTTACACAAGCCACATGAGTATGTTGTTGGTGGTAAGGCTATAAATTTTTGCCAACTTAAAAGCACAGTTATAAATGTCACATAAATCCAAAAATAATGACATATGTATACAAGTACACTTTTCTCATTTCTGACTTGACTGTTTGCAATCATTTCTAAGCTCAGTTAATAAAATCACCTTCAGGTGGAGTGTAACACATGATTCATTAAGCATTCAGGAAATGCTTTTATGAACAAAGCACAGGGCTAAACAACATGTGCCACTCAAAGAAGAAAACAGACTTTGCTCTCAGGAACTATATGACTTGACTAGAGGCCCGGTGCATGAAATTCGAGCATGGGAAGGGGGTCCCTCAGCCCAGCCTGCACCCTCTGGCAATCCGGGACCCCTCGGGGGATGTCTGACTGCCAGTGTAGGCCCAATCCTACAGGGGATCAGGATCGGGCCTAAACCGACAGTTGGACATCCCTCTTGCAATCGGGGACCGCTGGCTCCTAATTGCTCACCAGCCTACCTGCCTGATCCCTGATCACCCTAACCACTCTACATGCCTGCCTGATCACCCCTAGCCACTCTGCCTGCCTTCCTGATCACCCCTAACCCCCTCTGCCTAGGCCCCCACCATGGCGGCTTTGTCTGGAAGGACATCTGGAATGACGTCCAGAATGTTGTTCAGCTGTCCAGTCTAATTAGCATATTATGCTTTTATTATTATAAAGGGGGCATGATGGATGTGGAAAAAAATAAGATTGCTAAATGTCATCACACACACAAAAAAAGCTATGGAAAGTCAGAGAGGGAAAAGTTTATTTCATGCTCGTGGGTCAGCTGGCATTTGAACAAAGTCTGAAAGCACTTGCAGGATTTGGAACTGTGGAGGGACAATGGTATTCCAGGGGTGCAAAAACACAAAGACATGGTGGCAAAATAACAGATGATTTAAAGCTATGAATATAGAGTTCAATTTGGCTGGAGTGTGGAATATATAGAGAAAAGAAAACTGGAGTCAAAAACAGGATTATAAAAGGTAGTGAAATTATAGAGCTGCACTATCATAGTAGCCATTAGCCATATGTTGCATTGAGCCCTTGAAATGTAGATTAAAATGTATTTTAAGTAATTAGAAAAATGATGCAAAATAATTCCTATATGATGACATGTTAAAATAATATTTTAATATATTGAGTTAAAAATATATTGCTTTATTTTTACTTTTTAATATGACTATGATAAAATTTTAAATTACATCCATGGTGCAAATTGTATTCTATTGGGAAAATGCTGTTCTATAATAATAGCTGGAAGATTGTACTTTGTTCTGTAAGAAGTTGTGGTCTTAGGACAGAGTGAATGACTGGGTGACATAATTAGGTACCTGCTTCAAGATGATTAATCTTGGCTTAAAAGGGAGGGACCACAGCAGAAAGAAGAAGAAAGAAAAGCATACAAGTTGTAATAAAGCAACTTGGCAGTTGGGTGTGCAGAAAAGGAGACGCGTGTAAGTGATAATGGGGGCGTAGAATTGGCAGTATTTGGCAGTGGATCAGACGTTATGTGTAGGAAAGGGTAGAAGTCAAGTACAGTGCCAAGTTACTGAAAGAAGTAATTGGAATAAGCGTGATGATGTTAACAGAAATAGTCAGAAGGAATCAGCTAAAAGGAAAAAAAGATGAGCTCAGCTTGGGACATAATGAGTTTTAGGTCCATGGGACATTCAGGTGGAGTAGCCAAGCAGTTAGAAATGTGTGAGAACAGATGTTGCTACAACCTGGGAGAATTTCAAAGGACATAAAGAGAAGAAGAAAACACTAAAAATTTTCTTAAATAGCAATCTGTACTCAAGAAATGGAGCCCTCTTTTTCCTCTTAGATGATGTATAGAGGTCACCCCTCCATGTGCTATCAAAAATACTATATATCACCTGGTAATGGTGTTTTTAAAAGGACGTTTAAGCTATAGAAAAGCATAAAAAAGGGAAATCGCCTCCATTTAGCTATTATTTATTGAGTGCCCCTAAGGGGCAGGTGCTGTGTAGCGTGCTGGAGAGGTGGACGTAAATGAGGCATCCGTCTGTTCTGAGAGCTTCTCACACTCAGTATTTTCTTCAATGAAGTGAACATGTTAAGCAGTGATGAAGCTGATATGAAAGCTTGTCAAACCTCTAAGCTATAAAGATTACAGCCTCTAATAGAAACCAAACCTGAGGCAAAATGGGGCAGTTTCAAGAATGACATTGTTTTCTTTCTGTTTTGTGACTGGTTTCAGTATGATACCATATTAGCCTTAACACTTGCAGCATTGTCTATCATTAAGCTTCTGCTGTTTTAAATGTTAATATTTTGTTTTCTTTCTGTTTTGTGACTGGTTTCAGTATGATCCCATATTAGCCTTAACACTTTGCAGCATTGTCTATCATTAAGCTTCTGTTGTTTTAAATGTTAATATGCAGGAGTCATTTCTTTCCAGCGAAGACAGAGTCTGTTCTCTGCTCTATGTGAAGTCACATCTCTAATTTTAAAATATCATTTTAAAATATTTACGGGAGCCTTCTTGCAGCTGAGAAGACTACTCTTTGCAAACTAAAAAAACAACAACAACAAAACAAACAAACAAAAAACCTATATTTGCTAGTGAGACAAATGAAAACACCACATCAAATTCTCAAAGCATTAACTGGAATCATATCATGGTGCAGATGCAATTGCATGGGCTAGTCTGTGCACTCCATAAACTGAGCATTTTGATAGGTTTGGGGGCAGGGAAAACAAGGACACTGAAGCCTTGAAGAATCATTATCTTCTCATGAAAGTCTGACCCCTGAGTGAAAGGAATAGAGAACAGAAACATTTTTCAGAGAGATGTCAGAAAGTAGCCACAGTTTAAGAAACTAGATGGCTATAAACAGACACTGTCATCGTGTCTGACAGAGTGTCTAAGTACTGCACAGTACAGGGTTAGCTCTGTCATTTTCACTGACGGAGGGTGAGCCCACAGTTTTGCAGATCTGTACTGGTGGTTCTGGCAAAACACAACACAAAATCCCTTCCGGGGAAAAAAGGACACAAATCTTAAAAAGACCAAGTATGATGATTTCTTACCACTGACAAATTATAGTTACTTTAACTCACTTCTCTTCTAAAAATAGAATAGAAAAGATAGATTCAGATCCAAGATCCTACTTTGTCAGAATCCTGATGATTTGTGCTAGGATGTAGTCATATCATTGGGGAGAGAGCTGATGGTAAGCCTTCAAGCTTGTAATTAACCCTAAAATAAGAAAATATGATTGAATGATCATTCTAATAACAGAAGAATAAATGATGATACAGTGACAGATCAGACAAAGGAGTTCTTTCTCAGAGAAAAAACATCACTGCAATTTCCATTTTAATTTGAGCTGAACTATTATTTGGTAAAACTCTATAGATCCTTAAAGAATATTAATTCAAATCTTCTAAGCTGTCAGTGAAATACATTATAACTTTATTTTTCTTTTCCTCTCCATTACTTCAGAAGTCTTGACGGTAGAATGAAAACGTAGCCCCTATTACAGAAAATGGCATTTTATGTGACCCTTATAATGATTGTGGAAAAATCAAAGCATTGATCTTATCCCCGTTCCACATTTAAATGATGGCACGGTCATTGCTTCTTTTCCACTTTAACATTTGCTTAAGTTTAATCACTGTACAATTAGAAAGCCATCTCATAACATTAAATGCAAGACATTAATTTAAAAAGAAATAAAATATCTATATTTCATGTTCTCTAAATACCAGCTAGGGTTAAGTCACCCTACAATGAAGAGAATTTAAAAAATTTTTATATTAACATATCCTGTTTTTTTGGAGGGAGAGAACTAACCTTTACTGATCCTTATGAAATGCCAAGCACTAGGTGAAGTGCTATATACAATTATGTCATTTAATTCTCACTCTACCTATGAGATCCTGAAACAGGAATGCCAGGATTGACATTAGTAGAAATGGGGGAACTTAAGCAAAGTCTACCCGATGCAGTCCCCTACCTTAGCTTGCTGTTCCTCTACCTTATGAGGTTTGCTTGACTGGCTGTTACAGCATCAACTGCTATTTCCCTGACAGCCCTGCATAAGAAAAAGCACAGGTTTAAGGAGCAACAGTAGGCATGTATTTTGGAGACTCCTAAAGAGAAGAAAGTATACTCTAAATAGCATGTGCTGCTCCTATATTTTTTGAACTCGAGTAAAAATCATTTTAGGATTTTTCTTTGCTAGAGCTAATCATTTTCTCTATCAAAAATAAGCAGAGAATGGTAAGGGCGTAGCAGAAATGTTTTACAAAGATAGCCGTGTGAATCAAATGCTATAGTTAATTGCAATGTCAGTGGAGGCAAGGAGGAACCTAGAATCTGAAAATGTTGGTTACAAGTAACCAACTAAATCAGAAATGTTTACAAGTCATAGAAATCAAGCCAAACTAGTTTAAGCAAAAAGGGGAGTGGGTAAATGCTAAAGATTCTTAGGACATACAAGAACAAGTTGAACATACTGAACTTGGAAAGGTCAGAATAAGGAAAGCTCTGATTCCCGGAGTTCCTTAAAATATCAGCAAGTGATGGACAATAAGTACATGAAAAGTCACTCAATATTATTAATCATTAGGAAAATAGAAAACAAAAACACAAAGAGGACGCCACTTCACACCCATTAGGATGATGGCTATCCTATATAATCCTATAATAATAAAGATGTAATATGCAAATGGTCGTTACACCGTGAAGCATAACGACCGACTGCATAACAACCGGATCACGGATCAGCAGGAGGGTGGGGCAGTGAGCTACAGGCAGGCAGTGGAGAGCTACAGGAGGGGGGCAGGGCAGCAAGCTATGAAGGAA
>NW_005355461.1:2101300-2105593 GCF_000412655.1 Myotis brandtii | reverse complement strand
CATAGAGCTACAGGAGGGGGCAGGGCAGTAAGCTATGAGGGGGGGTGGGGAGCGGGGGGGAGCTACAGGAGGGCGGGGAAGCGAGCGGAGAGCTACTGGAGGGTGGCAGCAATCTACTGGCGAGCTACTGGCACACAGACTCGTGCGCAGGGCTACTAGTCATTTAATAAAAGAAAAGAATGAGTGCTGTCAAGGAGGTAGAGGAGCAATGGGTACGTGTGCAGTGCTGGTAGAAACATAAAATGGTGCAATTGTAGACAACAATATGTCAATTATCAAAATCACCATAGGATCTAGCAATTTCACCTCAGGATATATAGTGTTATGGGACCTTGAGTTGATTAGGACTCCTGACAGGCCTATGAATAAGTGATGTCCATGACATCCTGTCCTCAACAGCCCTGCTCAGCTCCTATACTAGACTCAGGTCTATGGCTTTCTTCATGGAGTCATTCCATCTCATATTTGGTCTTTCTCTTTTCCTATTTTTCCCAGTATTATTGACTTTTCCAAAGAGCCCTGCTTTGTTATGAGGTACCCAAAGAAGGACAGCTTCAGTTTTGTCTCCAGCAATGTTTCAGACTTAATTTGCTCTACAACCCACTTGTTTGCCCTTCTGGATAGATGCCCAAAAGAACTGAAAGCATAGATACATGTTCATAGCAGTATTATTCAAAATAGCCAAAAGGTGGAAGCAACCCACCTTTTGGATGGTGGATAAACAAAATATGGTATATACATGTAGTGAAATATTGAGAGGAAAGAAAATTTTGACAAAAGCTGTAATATTTGTGGACAAAAAAAAGGGGTCACATACTAAACCTGACAAACTCAGGGGAGGCCTGCATGGCAAGCCCTACTAACTCAGAGACAGAAAGTAACCACATAGTATAGTCTGAACATAAAATATTCCTTACTGCCCTGTCTGGTTTGGCTCAGTGAATAGAGCATTGGCCTGTGTACTGAAGGGTCCCAGGTTTGATTCCCAGTCAGGGCAAATACCTGGGTTGCAGGTGATCTCCAGTAGGGAGTGTGCAGGAGGCAGTCAATCAATGATTCTCTATCATCACTGACGTTTATATTTCTCTCTCCCTCTCCCTTCCTCTCTGAAATAAATTATATATATATATTCCTTACTAAAAGTAGGTCATGGTGGTTAGTCACATCATAGGCTTATAGCTTCCTTGACAAAGGTCAGTCTTTACCTTAAGTAAGCCTGTCTATTGTCTTTCTGCATCTAAGATAACATACCCCTTGGAATCCTACATAATAAAGAGGTAATATGCAAATTGACCATCATGCCCTTGCACAAGATGGCCACCCCCATGTAGTCAAAGATGGCCACCACAACATGGCTGGCAGGGAAGGGCAGGTGTGGGGGATCAGGCCAGGGGGGGAGGGCAGGTAGGGGGTGACCAGGCCGGCAGGGGAGGACAGTTAGGGGTGACCAGGCCTGCAGGTGAGGGAAGTTGGGGGCGACCAGGCCTGCAGGTGAGGGAAGTTGGGGGTGACCAGGCCAGCAGGGAAGGGCAGTTGGGGGTGACAGGGCCAGCAGGGGAGGGCAGTTGGGGATGGTCAGGTTGGCAGGGGAGGGCAGTTGAGGGCAATCGGGCCAGCAGGGGAGCAGTTAGGTGTCGATCAGGCTGGCAGGGGAATGGTTAGGGGGTGATCATGCTGGCTGGCAGAAGCGGTTAGGGGCAATCAGGCAGGTGAGTGGTTGGGAGCCAGCAGTCCCATAGGGCTCAGGCCTAAACTAGCAGTCGGACATCCCCTGAGGGGCCCCAGATTGGAGAGGCTGCGGGCTGGGCTGAGGGACACCCCCCGCCACTTGCACGAATTTTGTGCATGAGGCCTCTAGTATTCGAATAACCACCTTTTTCTGGACCCTCGGGGTACAACCTTGCACCAGAGCACTAGACCACAGAACCCCTCATTGTTATCTTGCTCCCCAAATATAATCTCTCTGTGTTGTAAATGTTAACTATCCTATACCACCAATGTAAAAGAAGTACCTGTCCCTCCATTGTACCCTTTATCAAATCTCAGAGATTTTCCTGATTTACTTTCTCCTGCCTCCCTACTCTACCATCAGTGAATTTCATGTGACCCTATGCTATGTCTCCTCGTTGGATTCTAATGTATACAATAAGCTGTAAAACTGCCAGCATCTTCTCAATCCATTGAGATTTTGCTTCCCAGCAACCATTGTTAGTTTGGCTCAAATAACTCATAAAAATTCTCTACTGATTTGATGTTTTTTATATCGATCGACACATGGATGAACCTTCAAGACATAAGGGGAAGCAGAGTTTGCCACCCCAATATATGCCTTTTGAAGATACTACGTATTTTAAGCTGATTCTTTTTAAGAAACAAAAGACTCAGGAAAAATATTTGACCTTCCCCCTGCCTGTCAAAAATAATTTAGTTGGAGGATCTGCTCCAGGAAGGGAGCTATCACCAAAGTTAATTATAATTTAACGTGAGTTAGTGTGTCATTGGGAGGAACCTAGCAGCGTCTGTTTGATCAAAATCATCTCTGTGTTCCATTGTTAAGATGGCCCAGCAAACAGTTATTTACCAAACATTTGCTTTTCCGTCTCCTTGCGAATTGCCTTCCTGCCCTTTGAAATCTCAAACCACACAACCCAACTTCTCCTTAGCTCAAGATGGTATATAAACCTTAACTGCCCAATCCACCCTCGGATCTCCTATTCTTATGAAACCCCCATCTGTACATATGTAACAAATTTGGTTATTGTCTCTTATTAATCTAGCTCATGTGAATTTGATCATTCGCCCAGCCAGAAGAACTCACAAGGATAAAAGGGCAGTTTATTTTTCCACCCCTACAACATTATGCTAAGTGAAGTATGCTAGTAACAGAAGGTTAAATATTATATGACTCCACTTATATGAAGTACCTAGAGTAGTCAAATTCATAGAAACAGAAAGTACGCAGAATGGTGGGTTTCAGGGCCTGGGGGTTTTTGTTAATGGCTACAGAGTTTCACTTTGGGGAGATGAAAATGTTCTGGAGATGGATGGTGGTAATGGTTGCACAACAGGTGAATGTACTTAATGCCAATAACTTTACACCAAAAAAAAAATTGCTTAAAGTGGTCAGTTTTCTGTTATATACAAAAAAAAAGACAGAGAAAGGATGAGAACAGAGAATAGGTCACTGGATTTGAACATTAAACGATTACCATTTATTGAAAGTGGGATTTCAGCAAAGATGAAAGCCAGGGTACGAAGGTGTAGGAATCCCACAAGAGATAAGTTGGCAAGGGAAGCAGTGGACAAGTGTGTTCATAGAGGGTAGGTATAGGGATGGCAATAGTAGCCAGATGAGAGAATAAACTTAGAAATTAAAGGGAAGAAATAAAGAAATAAAAGGTGAAGCTTCTACTTTCAGATTAACAAAAAGAACAATGCAGTTAATGTCTAACAATTAATGTTTTGTATTTGGCAAATAGTAAATATATAAACTAGTTAGAGAGCAGCTATACAGGTATTGTATTACAGAGCCTTCCATCCTGACCTTCTAACTGTCTCAGAAGAAAAACACTTTATTGGATTAGGCAAGTCAATTAGGGACCATTGGGCCATAGCTTTATCATGGTTTCTGTGGTTTTTGTCTCTAGAGATAATTGTCCGTTTGACTAAGAGTAAGTGCAACTACACAGAGAAAAAGATATGTGAAGCACTATCCTCTAAAATTCGAAGGTGAAAAACAAACTGAGACAAAGCAGAGAAGAAAAAAGAAACAAACGTTCAGGTATTTATATTTCTACAGTCTTTATACATGTAATAGCTAATAGATTATATTTAATCTGTTCCATTGAATAGCTTCCTTTAGAAACTAATTGTACACCTTTCTGGGAAAGTAAAATTGAAAGAAAATGTAATTAACTATTATTGTATCGCTGCACAGAAATTTTTCTATAAAAATGGTTTTTAAAAGGAATAAAATGTTTAATTGTAATAAAACTGAAGAATTATTTCCCCTACATACAGAAAAGGAATTAAAATTAAATTTTAAAAGAGATTCAATTCCAAGGTTAAAAAAAAAGGCTAACCACATAGCTTTACCAAGGCTGACATTAACAGTTTATCAACAGAGAGAGCATATCATGTTACCTAACTCTCAATATTATTTACCGTTCCAGAGGTGGTACAGTGTAGGGGTTAAGCACTAAAACCTTAGAGCCATACTCTCTGGTTTGGAGTCTATCTCTGACACTACCTGTCTTTTAATCTCCAGGTGCCTCAATGTCTTAATTTGGAAAA
>NW_005355461.1:2088405-2101285 GCF_000412655.1 Myotis brandtii | reverse complement strand
GGGGGGGGGGGGGGGGAGTGATTGACCTACTTTGCAAGATTGTTGTGAGGATTAAACAAGTTAACACATATACAGTATTTATAATGGTGCCTGACACAGGAAAAAGTGATTATAAGAATGTTATTGTATTTTCAAGTCACTGCAGGTTCTGAAATATGCAAGTATTAGCAGGTAGGAGAATAAATGGCACCTGTTTTTACTAGTATTACCTCCTGCTGATACTTACTTTTCATGTGTCACACTGCATTATTTGGAAACATGCATGTCTTTGTTCTCCCACAGAGGAGTATCACACCAGCTCAACACCCTCCTCTCCCTGCCCTGCCAGGCTGCTTCATTCGATAGGTTCAGGGTCTCTCTCTCTCTCTCTCTCTCTCTCTCTCTCATCTCTGTCTCTGTCTCTTTCTCTTTCTCTGTCTCCATCTCTCGCTTCTGGCAGCAGTCAGCAGCTTCTTTAAATATTATTCAGCCACACATGAATGAATACATAAATATGTTAGAATGACAATAGCAATGCAAGTAAACCCAGAGAAATTAAGTAACTGCATATGGCAAATAAAGTTGTCACTACCACTTATGTTAAAAAGAAAAACTGAAGCAGGAATTCTTATAAAAATTTTATTATGTAGTACTAAAATCTGTTTTGTTTTGTTTTTATTTATTTTTTTATACTTGTCTGAAGGAGACTGACAGCAATGGCTAAGGCAAGCCATGCTGCTAATTGACCTCCACAGGTTTGTTTAGCACATCAGAAATATCTTTTCTCTTGACACAAAGAAAAAAGACAATAAAATGTGCACTAAAATCTGTTTTTAATGTACAGTATGTTTAAAACGTTAATATTCTGTTAATGCTTTATCTATTAGGCACTGACCACTCATATTTTGAGGGTTTTTTAAAACTATTTTTATTATTATTTTGGTCAATGTTTTTATCTATCCTAAATATCAATGTCGCTATAACTTCTGAGCAAAAATCACCAGAACATAAAATGAAAATAATTTCAACACTACACTGGAGAACAACCTTGTTTGGAAACAAGCATAAAAAATAAGTGAGGTGGTAGGTGGAAAGAACCACACAATAAAACTCAGCGGATGGTTCTGTGCATTGCTGCATTCCCCCTGCCTAAAACAGTACTTGGCACACAGCAGGCATCTAATGCATAGTTATCTGAGTTTGAATGAATGAAAGAATTGTTAACTTTATCAAGCCTAAGTTTCTAGATTTTGTAAAGGGTCAACAATCTGAGAAGTGGTTGGGGGGAGGAACAACCTACTTATGGATGTTTAGAAACATGGTGAGTGGGGGTGTTGGTTTGTCAAAATGAGATTGGGTGCTGTAGATTGACAGTTAGTAGGTGGGGGGCCTAGTCATGTTAAACTCTGCAATATGGAGACAAGTAGAAGTAATTATAGGCCAATCTAACACAATAAAGAATTTTCCACCCAAAATGAAAACAGCCATTCATCAAGAATTACTGAAAGCAGAACTGGGGTGAAAAGGATAAAAGAAACAAAGAAGCAAATTAGCAATGTAACGGGCAGGACTTGGGTACCTTTTACCTTTTATACTTCTCAGGAGGTCTTTGCTATGAGTGGGAGGGAACTGTTTAGAAAACTGAGCTGGTCTGAAAATGTCTAAATCAGAGCTTCTGGTATATATGTACATGCACCAGAAGTGACACCAAGCATCTACTTTTTATATTATTTATACTAAAAGAAAAATGAAATAACTATCAAGTAGGGTGCAAAGTTACTTTACCATAAGAGAGTCAAAGAAATCCCATATTTGTGGCAAGCGTCAAGGGCATGTTCCCAGAGCTCCATATACCCACCCCCACTATCAGTGGGTGGTACTTTGGTGGAAACACTAGCTCAGGCCCTGAGCAGTGAATAGTTCATCAGAGAAGAACAGCGGCACTAGGTATGGAACACTGCGGGGGTAGCACCAGGATAGGACGAAGCAGAAGAAAAACATCTAAAGGAAGGTACAGATGTTCAGGTGAGTCCACCAAAGACAAGCTTCAGAGTACAAAATACCCAAAGTACACAAGGTGAAACATTAAAGCCCTGTTTATTCACTTAGTAAATATTTACTGAGTACTTCTTTGCATAAGACATTGTGGTAGGCCTTAGGGATAGAGATGAGCAGGAGACATGGCCTGGTCCTCATGAAGCTTATAGTCTATCATGAGAGGCAGCCATTAAACAAATCAATAATAACTGAAACTCACAGAGTCTGTAGGCTTAGGATAGCAAGGGGATCTATTTTAGATGGAGGATGAAGAAGGACTTCGCTTAAGAAGCAATATCTTTCAGGGTTTTGAACGATGACTAGGAATTAGATAATCTATACAGAACCATATTCAGGGAGACGGCTCAGCCTGTACCCAGGCCCAAGGCAACAGAGTCTAGAACATTCCTAGGGCTATAACAAGGGACATGTAGCTATAGTCTTGTTAAGCTGGAAGGAGACACATGAGATAAGATTGAGGACAGACTGGGAAACTCCTTCAGTCTCCTACAGGAATTTGGGTTTCACTCTAATCAAACTGGGAAACCACTGGAGGACTTTAATCAGGCATGGGCCAATTTTGGTCTTAATAAGATCACTCTGACTACAATGTGGAGAATTAAAGAGGGGATCAGAAAAGAGGCAGGGAAGCTATGAGGGAAACTATTTCAATGGTTCAGGTGAGAAATGATGGTGGCGTCATTGGGAGTAACAGCAAAAGAAATATGACATATGGATGGATTTGAAGCACAGAGTCAAAGAAATGGTAATGGCCTGGCTGGTGTGGCTCAGTGTTTGAGCATCAACCCATGAACTAGTAGATCACGGTTGGATTCCTGGTCAGGGCACATGTCTGGGTTTCAGACTCCATTTCCAGTAGAGAGCATGCAGGGGGCAACTGATAGATGATTCTCTCTCATCATTGATGTTTCTCTCTTTCCCTCTCCCTTCCTCTCTGAAATCAATAAAAACATTTTTTTTAAAAAAAGAAATGGTGATGGATGCAGGGTGTGATGAAGAAGTGAGTGGTGAGGATGAGTCACTCAAATGAGCAACTACAATGGTGAGAAAGGCTGCCATGTTCTAAAGTGGGCAGATCAGAGGATGAAGAATTTCAGCAAAAGATGTTCAAGAACTCCGTTTTGGACTTGTTTCTATCAGTGACTGAGAGCAATCCGAATGGAGGTATTTGATGTTCGAATCTCCAGCTTAGATCAGGGTGTGCATTTGGGAGTCCCAGGCTCACCAATGGGAGTACAGAAAGACATGGCACTGGATAAGATTACCTAGGTCCTAGGTGAAGCATGGTTGTCTCAGTCCATCGAGGACACACTATTAAATGAATTCTCTGATGTCAAGTAAGTATGACCTCATGGGAAAATGATTTTTCTATTATATTTCATTTGCTAGCCCCTTTTTTTTCTGGTCTATATTCTAACACACCGAGTGCACAATAAAACAAAATAGAGCTTGGTGTTCTGGTTCTATGTACTTCGCATTCAGATGAATGGTTCTGACCAAGGATGTAGCAATTATTGTTGTTTTTATTCATATGCTTCCTGCATTATTCATGAGTTCAGTAAAAGGGTCACTAACCTGTTTATCAGAAGTTCACGGTGGATCTGTAGCACACAGTGCATTAGTATGGAAAGCATTTGCAGCCTATTTGCACATGTCGGTTTCCATGATTCAAATACTGCTGGCCCCATCATCACCTACAAAGTGAAATCGCAACCCGAGGCTGCAGAGCCTTACAGCCCCTCTCTTGTCAAACCCTCATAACATGGCATTTTAGCAGGAAGCACTTACACTGCTTCCCACCGCCCTGCCTCTGCCCAGGCTTTTCCTATACTAGCTCACCCTTCCCTCTTATTTCCCCTTCAGAACATCCACCTTCAGAATACTCCTCTGCATCTCCTGGAGGTCTCCATGATCCCTAATTAGGCCACTCCCTCTTCTTTGCTTGCTTGTCAATCTTCCTACAAACTCCTTAAAATCAGAGCCTGAGTCAATCCTGAGTCTATAACTCCTGGCATAAAGAGTAAGTCTGTTCCATTGAATTAAATGGACCAATCATAATGCAGTTTAATGTGGCAGAGGGGTTATTTTGTTAAGTATGGAAAAACTACCACATACTCCCAGAATCATGCAAAAAATAAGTAAATAAGTAAACTGCTGTGTGCCAAGAAATGCAGCTACTTTGAAAATTTCAGACACTGGTCATTTTTTTTTTAAAGGTGCTGTTTGACTTAGAAAAGACAAATTATCAGCTCTCCAGGGATAAATCCAATCTGTAGTTCCAATCACTCAGTGAGACCTAAATCATCTCTAGCCTTTTGAAACTGCTACTCATGGTACCATTTAAAGAAAGCAGAAGATGAGCCAAAAATCCCTAGGAAGCTTTTAAAGTGCTCGGTGCCTCAATCTGGAATCCAGTACAGAACAAAATGGAAACCCTTTCTCAGTTAAAATTGTGCATTGCAAAATCATTCTAACCCCACTGACTCAAAACACAACAACAAAAATTTAAAAAATAATTAAAAAGCAGTCCCACTGTAAAAAAATTTAATTGCCCAAAGCAAAAGATACTTTGTCACAACATTCATCTTCACTTTGTCTGTTAACCTCACATAACAACATTCAGGTTTAACAAGGTTTTCCAAGAAAATGAGAGCTCAACAAGAAAGGAAATGTCCTTGGAGTTAGCCCTGGACTGGTGGTTGGACCTTCAAGGAGTCCCTCAACTTCTTGGCTACTCAGTTTTCTCATCTGTTTAATGGGTCTAATAAATTTCTGCCTTAAGGCATCATTGCGTGAATTCAATGAGAAAACATTCAGTTCACATTCAATAGATGGTTGTAGAATATGAATTATCAGTCTTATCACTGTAGGTTAGGGTTAAGGTCATGGACTCTGGAGGTCAGACGACTTGCTGTTGTGACCATGGGAAAATGATTTACCTTCTCCCGGCCTCAGCCAGCTACATAATTTATAGAGTCTAGTGTAAAATGAAAACACAGTGCTCCTTGTTCAAAAATTATTAAGAATATCAAGACAGTGACAATATAGCATTAAACCACATAAGGGCTCCTCTGAGGCCCTGTGCAATTACACAGGTTACAGGCCCATCAAGCCAGGCCTGGCCTCAGCTTCCTAAGCTGAGGACAACAGTATTTACCTCATGGGATTGGTATGGAAATTAAATGAGGCAATACTTGTAAAACAACCAGAATAGTGCCTGGCACATAGTAAATATTCTGTAAGTGTGAGCTACATACATGTATACAACAAGATGGGATTCTAGATCATTTTTGTGTTAGAAAAAGTCAAGTCTTGGCACTCAAACTCCAAGGGGGAAGGACATAATAAGAATAGAGCCACAGTTGTTTAGTAATTATTCACCTTACAAACTATAAAAAAAGAGGTTTCCTTACAAACCCTGGGAAACTGGAGGATACGCTGCAAGAAGAAACACAGGGCTATAAAAAGAAATACATTTTAAAAGCAGACCAAGGACAGGATACGCTTTGATGTGGGTGCTGTGCCTGGACCCTGACCCGCCTCTGGGAGTTTGCCTCAGGAATGCTGACCCTTCTCCAGTCCCAGGAATGGGCTGAGCTGTTTGTAACATCATAGAAGATTAGCCACTTTGGACTTCCGAGCTCCTGAAGGCTGGACTGCAGGACTGCAGAACTGCAGACCGACCCTCCCCTCCCCTCTTCCCTGTCACACTCACAGCTTGCCACTGCATGTCGTTATCTTCCCCCTCACTCATATATAATCAGCCAACTGGCCAGGGGAGTCAGAGCAGAATTTCCAAGGTGACCCACTGCTCTCCCCATACTGCCGGCATTATTGGAATAAATGCTCGTTCACACATGATTCAATCCTGTCTCTCCTTCATATGGCTGAAGCAGTGACAGGCAGCCTCGAACTCATGTGTCCAGTA
Organism: Myotis brandtii; assembly: GCF_000412655.1. NCBI lineage: Eukaryota > Metazoa > Chordata > Mammalia > Chiroptera > Vespertilionidae > Myotis > Myotis brandtii. The sequence goes on along the minus strand of NW_005355461.1, from coordinate 2,095,320 downwards.
TCAGAACCTTGCTCCAGCTGCCCATCTGAGTCTCTCTCAGGTGTACTTTTTTAAAATAAAACTTTACCACTTAATTGGTGGCAAATACTAATTTTATAACATAACTATAATAAAAAAGACTACAAGGAAAGGCCCCATATTTTGCATCGTTTTTTCTTTACCCTCCTTCCATTGAAATCTTCTAGTACAACTCAATACCCATCCCTTTCCAGGTCATTCCCTCTTTGGAAAACTCAAGGAAAGGTTAAGGTACAAAGGTAGGATCTATGTATCAGCTTCTTCAGGAACTTGTGGAGAGGATACAGTGCCTAAAATTCACGAGTCAAAACTCTTCTTGGAAAGAGGTTCAGAAAAAGAGAAAGATCTTTGGGAAAAGAGTAATGGAAAGCAACCAGGCCCAACTAAATGGAACTTTGCCATCTCTGTCAAACTCGGAGAGAAATGAAAGAAGGAAAGTCTGCAACATTGAGCTATGGCCTCTGAGGCCATTTCTGTGTCTCCTCTTCCCTCTTTACTTTGTGGAGAAGCAAGTACTCAAACCCAGAATGCAAACAGTAGAATTCATCATGTCCATGTTGATTTTTCAAATGTGTCTTCCATGTGGATATAATTATACTTAACTACGTTGTAAAAATGTTAAGATTAAGACAGAACAACCAGTTTACTACCATAAGAAGATGACTAGAGTCTTATCATTGAAAGTTCCTAATTTCTTTAGAGGCAGAAAATAACTTCAAATATTCTGTCAATGGATCTTGAAAAAGTAACAGCATTTCTTACTGATTTTATATGAGAAATAGTATAGACATTTCCCCTTTCCCAGATATTTTCTTTATGCCCTATAAAGAGGGGGAAAAATGATCCAAGAATGGTAGTAATCATCATCACAGTAATAGTGATTTTCTTCCAAGGAGTTTAAAGTATTTATTTCATAACATTTTATAATAAAAGAAGGCAAATGGACTATTGATCTACTTGCATTACTATCATTATTTGGATTAAATAATGAAATAGCATCTGTAGTGAATTTTAAAATAGCTGAGAAAATCAAACACCAAAGAAATATTAAAAGCATAGACATTTCTCTTACCTTGACCTCTGAACTTCATTTTCTCTATAAAAATACTTGGGTGATTGAGTTCTGATAACTCATAGTGTAAATTATACCAGGGTGAGCTTACAACAATATAGCAATTTAGAAAATGAGTGGTCAAATAGGAAATGTTACATTAACCTACCCATCTGGTTACTCAATATTCATGACTCACAACTGGAGCAGTTTTTACACGTCTCATAGCAGTAACTCCAAGCAAATTAGAATCTTTGGGAATAAACACTAGATAGTAGAGCAATACTTATTGTTAAGTCAGTTCTTATTAATCCATCACTGTACATGTCGGAGTTATTTTAGTGTATACATAGCAATGATTTCATCTGTCTGAGGCTCTATTAGCACATTATCATTAATCCTTGTCAACTAAGGAGTATTCAATTCTCAAATGTAAAACTTTAGTACAATTATTTGTCAGAGAGACATAATCTCACTGTCAGTATAACTGAGCATATTAAAAGACATGACTCACTTTATAGAATCAGACAGAGTTACATACAATTTCTGTTCCCACCATTTACTATCTGAATGAACATGGACAAGTTACTTTAACTTTTCAAACACTCAGTCTTCTAGATCATAAAATTGTCATGAAAACAGTACCTAGTTGATAGGGTTGCTGCAAAAAGTCAAGGAATAATCTATAAAAAGTGCTTAATATATATAAGCTGTCATAACTCTCATTATTTATACATTAAAATGCATTTAATGGTATATTATATAGAATATACTGTCTAATTTAACTTGGGGTATAACTTAAACATAACCTCAAAGATCTATATTATTGGAATTTTCAGCCACTATTACCAGGTTTTTGAATGGGCCTCTCAAGAATTTATCCAGGAGCTCTGAAGAGTTACGTGGGACAAGGAAGGAGTGAATGGTGGGTTGCAGGGAAGGGTAATTGGGTGGGGACCAAGAATTGGGAGGACAAAAGTAGACAACATGCCCTTTCTTCAGGTTCATCAGAGCATCTGAACATTATCTGAAGATATCTTTGATTCTTAGCTTTCACTCACACTCACATCCTATCTATCAGCTAATTGTCAGTGCTACCTTCAAAATATATCTAAAATCTGACCATGTCGGACTGCTTCTAACTCCACCACTCAAATCTCCATCACCACTATTTTTTATTGTTCTCCCTTCTACTCCCAGCCCTCCCACAATATCTGTTCTCAACACCACAGTCATCGTGGTTCTGTTGAAACCTATACCTGATCTTGTTACTCCTGTACTCAAAACATTCCAATGGTTTCCCAACTAATTTTACTAAGAGTAAAATCCAAAATCTTTTCTATGGCCTACAAGGTCACCCACTACCTCTCAAATAGTGTCCCTATGACACTTCTCCTCCTCTCTGATCCAGCCACATGGCCTCCTTGCTGTTCTTCCAACACATCAAGCACACCCCTGTCTCAGGGCCTTTGCATTCATAATACCCACTATCTGGACCACTCTTTTGCATGGCACCCATATAGACACTTGCTTCATATTTCTTTTCAAATGACACTTTCCAAAAGATGCCTCTCTGAACCTCCTACATAAACTAGCACCCTTCACCTTGCACCTATTACCACCATCAGACAAGTCTGTTATTCACTGTTTATTGTCTGATCCCTCGATTAAAATACAAATTTCAGACAAGGAGACATCTCTTTTTCATTGTTGATCATTGTTGTATCCCAGTATTTAAATTAGTCCGTAGTACATAGTCAGTATTTAACAGAATTTTACCATTGATTGGCAGAGTGAAGGCAAAAGCGGTATCCTGGATGACTCTCAGGATGTTAGCTTGTGAAAGTGAGCCGATGATGATGGTGCAAGAATCCAAGAAGAGGACCTGGTCAGGGGTATATTAGTTCTCTGCATAGGAAATTACTCCAAAAGGTAGCAACTTAAAATGGCAAGCTCAGAGTTTCTGAAATTCAGAAATATGAAAGCAGATTAGTTAGGTGGTTCTGACACAGGCTCTCCATGAAGTTGCAAACAAGCTACAAGCCAGGGCTGCAATCATCTCAGGAGTCTATTTTGACTAAAGAATCCACTTTGAAACTTGCTCATGTGGTTGTTATCAGGTCTCGATGCCTCCTTAGTTATTAATTGGAGGCTCCAGTTTCTACAACATGAGCCTCTTCATAGGACAACTCACAACAACATGGTAGCTTGCTTCCTCATCCCCCCTCTACTACCCCTCCCCCAATGAAATATCCAAAAGAAAGAAAGTACAAGCAAGAGAAAGTTTTCAAGATGGAAGCTGAAGGGTTTCTTTAACCTAATATTAGAAGCGACAAACCTCACCTCTGCCTTTAGTATTGGTCACATAGCTCAACCATGGTACATGGTGGGAGGAGGCTACACAAGTGGGTGAACACCAGGAAGGAGGGATCATTAGAGGCTGGCCAACACAGGGGGCAAACTGAGTTCAGCAAAGTACAGAGTGACCTCTCTCTACAGGGCAGGGCAAACTACAAAATACTGAACATCTGCTCTTCTTATCATCCTGCAGCAACCCTCTGAAACCCCAAGGTGCCGTACCTTAGCTTTAGCTCAGAATGTCAAATATACCTCATTTTGACTTTTTGTCTCTGAACCTTACATGCATGTGGGGTCTCTGACATACATACGTATGTAATTAAATTTAGCTATGTTTTACTGTTAATCTGTCTCATGTAGATTTAATCATTAGACCAGCCTAATGAACCTTGAAGAGAAGAGGAAAGTTTCCTCTTCTTCCACAGGTCTAAATCCTTATTCTGACATTTTATTCTCTCCATGAGCTGATCCTACATTGTTCACCAAACTCACCAAAAAGCCCTAGCCTTCTTGATTCAGTTTCTGCTTTTGAGTGAACTAAATGATTTAACGTTCACTACCAATATATTTAACAGCAAAAGTAGCTGTCTGGCCTCAGATTAATGCTCAAATATTTTATTTGTTAAAGAAAAACATATTTATTCATGACACTTGTTAAACTACAGTAAGGCAGACTTTACTCAGGGAGACGAGGAGTAGGGACCAATGCAATGGGGTTTTCAGTAGGGGAGAGAGATTGGGCTCAACTCTGAATACAACAAGGAGAGTTGGAAATGTTTAGCCAAGGAGCAGAGTAGGGGCCGGTGGATGGAAAATTAATAAAAGGAAACATCAGGGGTCCAGGGGAATTCTGGCCAAATGGACCTAATAGGATTTTTTGCTGAATGAGGCAAGGGTGATCAGACAGATCACCCGGGGGACGGTGGAGGATAAGGAACCTGATCTTATTGAGGGTGATCAGATATCAAGGTTGGAGATTCCTGGCAAACTGGATTAATGGGATTTTTGCTAAAATTGGACAATGCATAACCAGGGATGCCCAATGGTCAGGGCCTAGTTGAAAAGAGAGTTCAGAGGACCCCAAGTAAAATTTGATTAAGGAGAAAATCTTTGTCAATCTCAGCTGAGTTCAAATACAACAACAACCTAAAAAAATGATCCCCAACTACCATTTCTGAACAACAAGAAATAGCTTTCAATGAAAAATTTTCCAGCAGCACATTTAATTATTCTTTATCTGTAAGAGGACTGGTGTTTTATCATTCAGTCAAATGCAAAAGCTTTGCTCTGTCTTTGTCTATTTGGAAATGTAATAATTCAACCATGTAGCCAACCTGAAATGCATCCTTTTCTTAGTTTTCTAATGAAAATAAAATATTAACCAATATGTAGGAACGTGCCATGAGATACATTTTTGTGCTTACAAAAGACAACTTGATCAAAATATTACTGATTTGATTATTAATAATATGTTATGACATAATCTAAAAATTTAGAGGTAAAAATCATTGATAATTAAAGTCACCAATAATTTTTATGAGCTAGAAATCCACAAAAAATATGTAAATTGTAATTCTACAGAATGTTGGCTAATTCCATCCAAGTCAGTATCAGATACTATCCTAAATTTTAAACACATTTTAAACAGTGTGAAACTTCAGAAAATTTGACAAGAAAGACATCACTTAAGCCAAAATATTCTCCTTTTCTGCCCCATATTAGACTAAAACAGAGAAAGGTGAGTGATCATCCCCAAAGACCATTTTCTCTTATTCCGCAAGTTAAACCACTCTGGCTCTCTAGGGTGCATTCAGCCATTTCTCGGACCTCACATTCCTAGTTCTAGTCCAGGTGTTGTGGGTACAACGCTAATTTTTAAAACATATTTTTATTGATTTCAGCGAGGAAGGGAGAGGGAGAGAGAGATAGAAACATCAATGATGACAGAGAACCATTGACTGACTACCTCCTGCACACCCCACACTGGGGACAAAGCCTACAACCCAGGCATGTGCCCTGACCGGAAATTGAACTGTGATCTCCTGGTTTACAGGTCGACACTCAACCACTGAGCCGCGCCGGCCGGACCAAAGCTGATTTCTTAGTAGTGCTGGTATGATCCAGTTGGGCATGGAAGAAACATACTTTGCCTACATAACAAACAAACAAAAAAAGTGTTTTTTGATCCCCATTCTTAATACTAAATTAATTACAAAGCAATTTTTGTTACTTCCTAATATGAGTAAAGTTTACATATCACATGTAGTATGTTGACCTGAAAAGCAAGACTTTATCATAACACTCTTTTTTTTTTTAAATATATTTTATTGATTTTTTACAGAGAGGAAGGGAGAGGGATAGAGAGTTAGAAACATCGATCAGCTGCCTCCTGCATGCCCCCTACTGGGGATGTGCCCGCAACCAAGGTACATGCCCTTGACTGAAATTGAATCTGAGACCCTTCAGTCCGCAGGCCAACGCTCTATCCACTGAGCCAAACCGGTTAGGGCTCATAACACTCTTTGACAAGCATTGGTGAGTCATCAAGTAAAGGTCTGTAGAGAAAACAATGGACATGAAATGAAAAGAACCAATCTGAGTCCCAGCACTGCTACTTTCAGCTCAGTGAATCAGCATGCCACACATCCTCTTTGACCTTCAGTTTCCTCAGGTGTAAAACAGAAGTAACAGTTCTCTCAGGTTACAGTTTGTATGCAAGTAAAAAAGTGAGACAACCATTTTGTGAAAACCGTAAGCAATATACAAATACAGTATAAGGTACGTTTTTTTAATGAGGCCTCAGAAAATCTCTCCTTAGCAAAATCAGCCTCCTCAGGTCACATCCACATCACCGGGAAACTGCTGTTTCTCAGGCTGAAAGACATCTAGCTCCATGTGTTACTGTATGAAACTGAAAAGCAGGTGCACTTTGATTGACTAATGGCTATATAACTTTGAAAAAAACTAAGCTAAAATAGGACTTAAGTGATACTAAGGTGAAAAAGAGCAATATTAGAGGCAAAACGTTCTGCTAGGTTTCAGTTTAAAGAGCCAAAAGAGTGAAATAAAATTATGTATTTTTCTCAAAATGCCTACAGAACTTCCATTTATTGGTGTCAGCAGACACACTCTAAAATCTGTGGATCACTAGAGAATTACTCCAGCTGTAATCTTCCTGGAAAAGAAAGAGAAAAGCTTGATTTCTTTATCTCCCAAACTCCTCTTCTTTCATATGGCAACATCTTTCCTCAACTCTTTGACCATCTGAGACTATAAATCAATAGTATATTCCATGTTTTCCAATAGTTAATATAACTCTACATTCATCTTACATCAAAGACATCCATGTAGTAATGGTGCTAAGTTCCCATGCTAGATAGAGCTTATTTATATTTACATATCCATCACAAATACAAAGGTTGAGATATAAATATATATGTGTATCTGTATATATATGTATATATATATATACACATATATATGTGTGT
>NW_005355461.1:2086621-2086895 GCF_000412655.1 Myotis brandtii | reverse complement strand
GTGTAACAGGGTGCAGCGCCCCAACCCCCCCCCATGGACCCTGCTCTGTGTGTGACAGGGTGCAGCCGCAACCTCCCCATCGGCCCTGCCCTGATTGTGACAGGGGGGAGTGCCCCAACCGCGTGATCGGCCCTGCTCTGTGGGTGACAGGGGGCGGTGCCCCAAGCCCCTGATCCGCCCTGCTCTGTGTGTGACAGGGGGCGGTGCCCCAACTCCCCTATCGGCCCTACTCTGTGCGTGACAGGGGGGAGCTCCCCAACCCCCTGATCGACCC
>NW_005355461.1:2060236-2086500 GCF_000412655.1 Myotis brandtii | reverse complement strand
CCTGATGGGCCCTGCTCTGTGCGTGACAGGGGGCAGCGCCCCAACCCCCTGATCGGCCGGCGCTGTATGTGACAGGGGTGGCACCACAACCCCCTGATCGTGACTGGGGGTGGCATCGCAACCTCCCGATTCGCCCTGCTCTGTACATGACAGGGGGTGGTGCCCCAATCCCCCAATCGGCCCTACCCTGAGTGTGACTGAGGGTGGCATTGCAACCTCCTGATCCGCCCTGCTCTGTACATGACAGGGGGCGGCGCCCCAACTCCCCAATCGCCTCTGCTCTGAGCCCTACCAGGGGCTGCACCTAGGGATTGGGCCTGCCCTCTGCCACCCGGGAGCGGGCCTAAGCCAGCAGGTCGTTATCTCCCGAGGGGTCCCAGACTGTGAGAGGGCATAAGTGGGGCTGAGGGACACCCCCCCCCCCCCCGCCAGTGCACAAATTTTTGTGCACTGGGCCTCTAGTATATATATATATATTAGTTGAAGTTAAATATCTAGTTATTGTATACAGGACTACACCAGAAAGCACTGGTTACCAATAATGGCCAAAATCTTACCACTGAAAAAAGGACTCATCTTTGGACTATAATTATAGAAGACATTCGAAACAGGGCTAACTAAAATGAAAAGATGAAGTTAAACTTTCCCTTTGGCCTTTTCATGTCCCTGTCTTTTTTCTTCCACAGCACTTTCAGGCTACTTACTAGCTTCCCATGTAATATCACATACAGACATTTATACACATACACACATAGCTCCCACCACGATCCTCATTAATTGCCACAAATACATCTGTCCCTCTCTTTCAAACCTTTTAGCATGACTTAACTGTCTTTTGATGATAACAATTTTCATGCAAAGAGAACTACTTCCATTAATGTTTTGAACATTTATACTCATATGTAAATAAGTAACTTATAAACTTAAAATGCCAACTCCTTGGTAGTGGCTTTTTGGGTTATAGTAGTCTAGGTACAAAAGAGATATGTGTTGATAAAAAGACAGATAGATGATAGATAGATAGATACATACATACATACATACATACATATATACAGCTAGATTGATGACAACAGTCAGGCAGTCAGAAATTAAGTGCATATACAGTGTGTCTGTACATGCCTATATATGTTCGTATTTGGGGGAAAAGACCCTTTAAATCACACTATTTTGGAAAAGCTCCTAGTCTGTTATATGTGAGCTCAGCCATAAGATGAAACAACCATTTTCTCCCTGAGCCAAGTAAAACATCAAACAATGGACAAGACCTTTGCAAAATGCTTCTGATATCGCAATCTCATGGCTTTCTTTCATCTTGGGTAAAAATGATTTCTAAAATTGGTTTTGGACCCTCAAAATGTTCATGATTGTAGTGCTCCTGATGCTGACATCTCTTTCTTATGTCTTTGCCTCTATGACAGGATCCCAGAAAAATCTATTCTTTCCATCTTCTGAAGAAAGTTACTTGCTTCAAGAAACTCTCCTTTAGGGTTCTCTTTGACAGATTATTCAATGGGGAAAATAAGAATAATATTGACATCTACTATGTGGAATTATTACATTTAGGTGAGTCATATGATATTGATGTTTTATGCAATTTTTGAAATCAAGGAAATAAGTATATCTCGGTTTTATGATGATAAAGGAAAGCAAATGTACACCTTGAACTGACAGAGCCAAACATAACAAATATCACACCACTTGCAGAAGCATCTGACAATGAGGAATCACAAGTCCTTGTTCCACTTCTCTCTTTAGCTGCTTACGAAACAACCACTCTGCCTTTCCGTTTTCTCCCAGCAGCAGGAACATTGCCCTGCCTGACTCAGAGGGCCATGCTGAGAACCAAATGAGATAATATATTTTAAAACAATGTGTTGCTTTATTATTACTTTTAGTCAAAGAACATTATAAACTGGATTTTGGCTTTTCAGGAAAACAGAAGCTTCCACCTTTATTATTAATTTTCAGAACTAAATATTTTTGGTAGTTTATTTATTTATTTATTTTTACTTTCTGGTAAAAATGACAAACTGCAGACATGAGGCATTGAAGCCTTGGTAATAATAGATTTGTTAAGTAATTGTTTAAGATCCCGTAAGTGTAAGGCACATTTTTTAAGGATAGTGGGAGGACTGCAGGGAGTTAAAGACACAATTAAACCAAACTCAGCAGAGTTCATAGATCTGGCCTAGGGTCTTACTCAGCCCACTTACTCTCTCTGTAACTCTAAACTTTAGTCATATCTCTCTCTAGCCTTGAATTCCCTAAGTAGTTGACTTCATATCCCCTTCCTCCTGTTAAAAGAGTATCTCTTTGAGTAAGAATTAAGTCTCCTTGCAACCCACTCCCTCTCCCCAACTTTGTTTTTTATAAGCAACCGGAATAGAAAAGTTAAGACAATTCTTATAAGCTCAAAATTCACATCCCCAAAATATTCCTTTCATTTTGTCATTCTTTGTTCAAACTTCCAGTGTTTTGTTATTGGTCATAAAATGAAGTCCAGTTGGTTTACCAGGGGTGGGCAAACTTTTTGACTCGAGGGCCACAATGGGTTCTTAAACTGGACCGGAGGGCCGGAACAAAGCATGGATGGAGTGTTTGTGTGAACTAATATAAATTCAAAGTAAACATCATTACATAAAAGGGTACAGTCTTTTTTTTTTTAGTTTTATTCATTTCAAACGGGCTGGATCCGGCCCGCGGGCCATAGTTTGCCCACGGCTGGTTTAGACAGAGGGCTTCACATCTCCATTCCCAGGTCATCTCCTAGCACTCCAACAGCATCCATGCTGATAAGTACTCATGTCCATTCCCTCCCCAACCCCACATGCAATTCTTTCTCTCCATCTATTCAAAGTCTACCCAGTCTTAAAGGCCACTATAAACATCTATGCCTTCTTTGAAGACCTCTCTAGCTATAACAAACCAGTGTCACATACCAACACAAAGTATTTGTTTGTATCCCTTATTTTTGACTTTTGCTACTAAATGTTTGTTTCATGAATATGTGTCTAGTTTCCACCTATAAATTATAAGCTCATAATAAAGTGATAAATTTAAAAGTAGGGACAACCTTCAGAACCACTGTAGGAAAAAGCAGTTAATAGCATAACCAACAAAAGACTGAGGTAAACATAACAGTTTATAATGCTATCCCCATATACCCATACATTTTTCATAGTTTTATTTTATTTAGATGACAATTTTGTTATAATTCCTATGGAGGACACACCTTACAACGAGATTGAGTTTTCATCTTTCAATGCTATGTTTGTATACAATTTAGTCTATGCTTTCCTAAAAATGCAAAAAGTATCAGAACAAAAAGACCAATTGCTCCCATTAAGACTGTCAGTAAGGCATGTACACACGCATCATTAAAGTCACAAAAAAAGCAGGGTTGAGACTATTACAGTTTAATTTACACCAAGTGTAGGTGTTGATAATATTTCTGAACATCATTAGCTATTTGCCATTCACTTCTTCCACTTGAAATCTGTCTTTTGAAAGTCAAAGAGTAATGAGGCATATAAGTAAAAAGTTTCACCAAATTTTAATCTTTCCTCCCAATTACTTCACAGTCCTAGTGCTGCTCATAATGTAGAGGGTTGTGAATATACACGACAGCCAAATCCAGGCCTTTGACTTCTAAGAAAAATAAGTATGTGCAGATATCAATGATGTTTCCCAATTGTACTACCTAAGTCCTTTTGAAGAAAAGTATTATTAAATGAAATGAAATAGAGTTCAAATTCAAGGTATAAATACTTTGTGTCTATGTCTATCACTTAACTACAGCATTTTATATCTTGTAGATTTTACATTTTGCCACAATTTAATATATCTTACTTTCTATCTGTTGGAGCAGGTTAAAGGTAAACTGGAAGAACTCTGGTAGGAAGTGTCAAGGAGGTTAAACTTTATAATATTGGGAACTAATAAGAAGAATTATTAGAAATAGCTGTGATATACCTGGTGTGGAGGACAAGTTGACATATTAGAAAAGAACATTGAGATAAGAGTAGAAACCCCAAGGCAAGTACAAATTAGAGAATCTAGCAAAAAATATACAGATGGAGTACCTGAAATCTGGAAAAGCTACCCAGGTGTGGAATATTTCTAGGAAAATGTTACCTATTTGTCATAAGTTGATGTTTTTTTAGAAATTGTGAAAGTAAGCTTAACTTTATTTGGATTGATAATTACTGTCCCTCTAAAAAATTCCTCTGAGGGCCTTTAGCTGAGATTAAACTACCCAGGCCCAGCTGGCGTGGCTCAGTAGTTGAGTGTCAACCTATAAAGGAGGAGATCACAGTTTGATTCCCAGTCAGGGCACATGCCCAGGTTGTGGGCTTGATCCCCAGTGTGGGGTGTGCAGGAAGCAGCCGGTCAATGATTCTCTCTCATCATTGATGTTTCTATCTCTCTCTCCCTCTCCCTTCCTCTCTGAAATCAACAAAAATATATAAAAAATATTTGGCTTTTTTGTGATGATCCCATCAACAAGGTCTCCTGAATAGAAATTAGATAAGCATATATAATAAACTAGAGGCCCAACGCACGAAATCATACGGGGGTAGGGTCCCTAGGCCTAGCATTCAATCAGGGCCATCTTCTGCCCATTTGCCAGTCCCCAGTCCTGCCCCGCCGCACCACCCACTCTGGCTCCCCGTGGTTCCCTGTGGTTCCCCGTGGTTCCCTGTTCGCCATGCTGAGACCAGAGCCTGCGAGCCGGGGGTTGGGGGAGGAGGGACCGAGAGGTGGTCAATACACCTCATAGCAACTGGTCGAGCGGTCGTTCCTGTAGTTATGGTCGCTGGGCTTTTATTATATAGGATGTTAAAACATAAAATGGCATGGTCTATAATAAATGTGAAATTATTTAAGCATTCCTAAAGCTATTTCTAACTAGCAACAGAGTTTTATATGAGTGACATCTAGGGGTTTAAAAAGATTAACACCTAAGCAGAGTCTTCATCTAAACTCCTTGAATTTTCCCCTCATTTGCATCTGAGTAATTGACATATACATAGTTCAACATCTAATACAGAACCCAAACCACTTGAAAATTAATCAGCTAAAATGCCATTACCTAAGACCACATTTCTAAAAACTGTTGAATATTGAGTGAGCTCCACTGATTGAAGATTTATGAGCTGAAGAGAGGACACTACAGATAAATTACTATTTTCTTAAAATGAGTAAATATTTTTTAAAAGAAAAGAAAGAAATATTGGCCTCTGTTCTTTAAAGTTAGTCTTCTCTCCTTGTCCTCTATTTCATTCTAATAGATTTCATTCTATTATCCCTTCAGAACAATGAGACTCCCTCTTTTTTTCTACCTATTTCTCCCATAGTTTTTGAATGACTCTATCATCTAAGGACAGTGCTTGAGACATTAAAGAAAAGTTTCTACCTGAGGTAGTAGAATTTGAAAAGAGGTTAGAGCATACATTATCCTCCTATACTTACGCTGCACTCATATAAAGTATTATTAGACAAGCATACCTCATGTTATTGTGCTTCACTTTATTGCACTTCACAAATATTTTGCTTTTTAAAAATTGAAGATTTGTGGCAACTCTGAGTTGAGCAAATTGAAAACCTTCTGAAAAAGGATTCAACATTCTAGATGTCAGTAAGAACACTCATGATTCATTGGAAGAGGTCAAAATATCAACACTAGCAGGAGTTTGGAAGAAGTTGATTCCACCCCTCCTGGATGACTTTGAGGAATTTAAGTCATCAGTAAAGGGAATAACTGCAGATATGAAGGAAATAGCAAGAGAAATAGAAGTGGAGCCTAAAGATGTAACTGAATTGCAGCAATCTCATGAACAAACTTTAATAGAAGCTGCTTCTTATGGATGAACAAAGAAAGTGGTTTCTTGAGATGGCAACTACTGGTGAAGATGCTGGGAAGATTGTTGAACTGACAACAAAGGATCCAGAATTTTACAAAAACCTACTGGATAAAGCAGTGGCAGGGTTTAAGATGATCGACTCCAATTTTGAAAGACGAACGTGGGTAAAATGCTATCAAATAGTATTTCATGCTACCAAGCTCACTGGTGAAAGGAAGAGTCAATCAATGAGGCAAACTTTATTGTTGTCTTATTGTAAGATTTTGCCACAACCATCAGCAACCACCACCTTGATCAGTCAGCAGCCATCAACATATAGATTATGATTCACTGAAGACTCAGATGATGGTTAGCATTTTTAGCAATAAAGTATTCTTTAAGACATGCACATTGTTTTTTATAGATAATGCTGTTGTACACTTAATAGACATGGTACAACATAAACATAACTTTTATATACACTTGGAAACCAAAAAATTCATGTCACTCACTTTATTTTGGTGGTCTTCAAACATACCCGCAATATCTCCAAAGTATGTCTATTTATGCTTAGTTTTACTCTATAAAACCCATTAATACAGGGTGGGGCAAAAGTAGGTTTACAGTTGTTCACATGAAAATATAATAATTCATAAATAATACAAGAATAAATTCTGTTTCGTGTACTCATGTAAACCTACTTTTGCCCCACCCTATATATTAATGTGTTTAATTCAAGTATGTTTATATAATAGATACCCAAATGTTAAAATCCACTTGTAGAATTTTGACGACAATAAAAATTACTTCAGATTTCTTGCTGCTCATATTTTTATATTTGGATATTAACTAAGTTGTGTATAAACTCTTCTGGAATGTTTTAACAGCTCTGATATTATGGTAGTTTCCTTGCTATGATTTAAATGGGATTTTTCAGATATCTCAAAAATAACCCTATTTTTATTTTTGCTTAAACATAAAGTTCAGAAGAGTGTTTTTCAATTCACTATCACAATCATTCTTTATATCACAAGAATAAAACGAAAAAATTCATTAAAAGGTCTTCATCTCCCCTCAACTGTCAGTACCATATACACCATACCTTGAGTGTGAAAACACTTTTACCTAGGAAATGGTTGTAAAGAGCCATTTTCCCCTTAAGAGACTCAGTCTATTTGGAAGGAAAATTCCTAGAAGGAGAAAAAGAAAAGGAGGTGGGGAGAAAGCCTAAAAGCTTGAGTATTTACTAAAAAGAGACTGACATAATCTGGATAGGACTGAGGAAACTGGAAGGACATAGTCTTAAAAGAAATTAATCACCTACTCCACACAAAACGGGATCCAGAGACAGGCTGAGTTCACTTGCAGAGAAATAAGGCTATATGTCTCATATCTGAGTTGTAACTATGAGTTTTAAGTTGAATACATTTGAAAATTGAGGAACTAGAACCCAGAAGAATTCTATATTTAGAGCCTTCTTCTGCCAGAGGGATCGCCACAGTGATTGAGCAGTCAAAGCTCATGTGGTCAACAACAACTTCACATCCATAATTGACCAAGAGATGTGACACAATCCCCTACTTTTAGAGAAAGGAAATTGAGATGCACAAAAATGTAATGACTAACTTAATTTTATGATTTTAAATATCCAATTTATCAGGCACCAAAATAAAAATCTAGATTGGTTTTTCCAACTAGCTCTAATCTACGGGGCATAGGAAAGAGAGCATGAGAGCCTATCATTTGGTCCATCAAAGGCTAAGGAGAGAATACAGCTCAACCTTATAACAGAGCTTTAGTGAGTTTACTGCTTTGAATCTGAGTTTCCTGTTGCTTTTATTAAATTATGAGCTCTTCCAGATAACTGAATCTTAGTCATTCAAGAGGTATTTATTGAAGACCTAATTCTGATCAATTAGATTTATTCCAACTCATTGTTTACTGGAAATTAGCTGCGTGGCAGCCATTGTGCTAACTGCTGGGAATAGAGGAATGAGACAGTGACATGGCATAGTCACTGTCCCCATGGACATCAGTTCTGATAGTTGTGATAAGTGTTAGAAAATGGAAAGGATAAGGTAACATGGGGAGTACAAAATAAGAGGCTAATCTGGACTAGCCTTATCCTAGTTAAGTGTACTTCATAGGCTTTAATTTATAGAAGGTACATACAAATTCATTTTTATTTGAGGTTAAAAGTATAATGCCATTTTTAAATGAATGACATTTTGAAATCAGATAGCAAAGAGAACTGAAATAATTTATAAAAAATACAGACTCCCAGAATTTAAACATTCATTGAACACAGCCCATTGTTCAACATTTGAATTGCCTCACTAGTACTGTTTCTTGAACCTTCACATTTTATATGTATATTATATAAAAACTAGAAGCCTGGTGCATTGATTCATGCACCGGTGGGCCCTTGGCCTGGCCTGTGGGGATCAGGCCAAAACCGGCTCTGACATCCCCTAAGGAGTCCCGGACTGCGAGAGGGCGGTTCTCAGGTGATGCACCCCAGAATTGGGCTCCTTCCTCTCTGGTTCCAGGTGTGTCACCCAAGAACCACAGCTGCCAAGTCATCACAGGTTGGCAGGTCCTGTGTTAAGCGTCTGTCCCCTGGTGGTCAGTGCGTGTCATAGCTACTGGTTGGAGTGTCTGCCCCCTGGTGGTCATTGTGCATGATAGCTACCAGTCGGATGTTGAATGGTCAGATGGTTCATACAAGAATAAATTCTGTTTCGTGTACTCATGTAAACCTACTTTTGCCCCACCCTATATATTAATGTGTTTAATTCAAGTATGTTTATATAATAGATACCCAAATGTTAAAATCCACTTGTAGAATTTTGACGACAATAAAAATTACTTCAGATTTCTTGCTGCTCATATTTTTATATTTGGATATTAACTAAGTTGTGTATAAACTCTTCTGGAATGTTTTAACAGCTCTGATATTATGGTAGTTTCCTTGCTATGATTTAAATGGGATTTTTCAGATATCTCAAAAATAACCCTATTTTTATTTTTGCTTAAACATAAAGTTCAGAAGAGTGTTTTTCAATTCACTATCACAATCATTCTTTATATCACAAGAATAAAACAAAAAAATTCATTAAAAGGTCTTCATCTCCCCTCAACTGTCAGTACCATATACACCATACCTTGAGTGTGAAAACACTTTTACCTAGGAAATGGTTGTAAAGAGCCATTTTCCCCTTAAGAGACTCAGTCTATTTGGAAGGAAAATTCCTAGAAGGAGAAAAAGAAAAGGAGGTGGGGAGAAAGCCTAAAAGCTTGAGTATTTACTAAAAAGAGACTGACATAATCTGGATAGGACTGAGGAAACTGGAAGGACATAGTCTTAAAAGAAATTAATCACCTACTCCACACAAAACGGGATCCAGAGACAGGCTGAGTTCACTTGCAGAGAAATAAGGCTATATGTCTCATATCTGAGTTGTAACTATGAGTTTTAAGTTGAATACATTTGAAAATTGAGGAACTAGAACCCAGAAGAATTCTATATTTAGAGCCTTCTTCTGCCAGAGGGATCGCCACAGTGATTGAGCAGTCAAAGCTCATGTGGTCAACAACAACTTCACATCCATAATTGACCAAGAGATGTGACACAATCCCCTACTTTTAGAGAAAGGAAATTGAGATGCACAAAAATGTAATGACTAACTTAATTTTATGATTTTAAATATCCAATTTATCAGGCACCAAAATAAAAATCTAGATTGGTTTTTCCAACTAGCTCTAATCTACGGGGCATAGGAAAGAGAGCATGAGAGCCTATCATTTGGTCCATCAAAGGCTAAGGAGAGAATACAGCTCAACCTTATAACAGAGCTTTAGTGAGTTTACTGCTTTGAATCTGAGTTTCCTGTTGCTTTTATTAAATTATGAGCTCTTCCAGATAACTGAATCTTAGTCATTCAAGAGGTATTTATTGAAGACCTAATTCTGATCAATTAGATTTATTCCAACTCATTGTTTACTGGAAATTAGCTGCGTGGCAGCCATTGTGCTAACTGCTGGGAATAGAGGAATGAGACAGTGACATGGCATAGTCACTGTCCCCATGGACATCAGTTCTGATAGTTGTGATAAGTGTTAGAAAATGGAAAGGATAAGGTAACATGGGGAGTACAAAATAAGAGGCTAATCTGGACTAGCCTTATCCTAGTTAAGTGTACTTCATAGGCTTTAATATATAGAAGGTACATACAAATTCATTTTTATTTGAGGTTAAAAGTATAATGCCATTTTTAAATGAATGACATTTTGAAATCAGATAGCAAAGAGAACTGAAATAATTTATAAAAAATACAGACTCCCAGAATTTAAACATTCATTGAACACAGCCCATTGTTCAACATTTGAATTGCCTCACTAGTACTGTTTCTTGAACCTTCACATTTTATATGTATATTATATAAAAACTAGAAGCCTGGTGCATTGATTCATGCACCGGTGGGCCCTTGGCCTGGCCTGTGGGGATCAGGCCAAAACCGGCTCTGACATCCCCTAAGGAGTCCCGGACTGCGAGAGGGCGGTTCTCAGGTGATGCACCCCAGAATTGGGCTCCTTCCTCTCTGGTTCCAGGTGTGTCACCCAAGAACCACAGCTGCCAAGTCATCACAGGTTGGCAGGTCCTGTGTTAAGCGTCTGTCCCCTGGTGGTCAGTGCGTGTCATAGCTACTGGTTGGAGTGTCTGCCCCCTGGTGGTCATTGTGCATGATAGCTACCAGTCGGATGTTGAATGGTCAGATGGTTCAACAGTCGGATGGTCGCTTAGGCTTTTATATATATAGACATATATATATTATTTCACATTTTAAATGCCACCAATCACTGTATGAAAGAGATTGAAACAAAAGACCATTTTATGTGTAAACAACATACATTTATTGTGTACATCATATTTTATGTCAGTCAATTTCATTTATAATGAGTTTTAAACCCTAAAAACTGCTACATCGATTTTCCTAATACTGAGAATGAATTAATTGGGAATTCCTGGACTCTGTGTTTAAAACCCCAGAATTTACCTAGTCTGGAACTCAGTCACAGGATTTGACAACATGATGGTTATTTTAATTATTGGAACATATAAAAAATAATTTGGAGCTGATAATAACTAAAAGTATTAAATTTTAAATATTTTAGTTGTGTAATAAATTAGAGCACATGTGATATTACTGGCCTAATAAGATTATTCTCACTTGCATTCTGACATGTTTTCATGAAAAGGAAAGAGAAGAGGTTATGACTAGTAAAATGGTAATGACACTGATCAGTGAGCCCATGAGAGTGTCAGACATGAGACTATCAAATACATCCCACAGGTTGAAATGTTGATGGCCCCTGCCCTGACTGTTACTGGTATCTGGGCCTTCCTGTCAAGAGCTCTATTTTCTTGTTTTTGCATATTTCCAGGCACTGAAAATTCTCTACCTTGAGTCTATTTTCCTGAAGATTCACAGACTGAAGTTCAGCAAGCCAGACTATTCCCCAGAGGAAGGAGCCATTAGCACAATGAAGCCTTAACATCCAGTATGAGGGATGAAAAACAGCATTCCATCTTTGTATATGTGTTGGGGTAAGGAAGGTGTAGGGAAGTTTTAGGAAAATTTCACTCTTAAGATTTTCTTCCCAAGGTGAATTAAAATAAGCCTGTGAAATAGCCACAGAGAATTCAATTCAATTTAAGTGGATTATAATGGGTTCAGGTGTTCCTAGAACCTGGAATTTTAATATCCATTTCTGTTTAGCTCTGGAGTTGACATGTTCACAATTTACTAATACTCTTAGTTATTAAACCCTACTGGTAGATAAAAGAACAAACAAGTTTAATTATACGATTAATTTAATCAAGTCTATTATTTGGACCTTTTAATATAATTTTAATTGCCTAAGTTTGTTAGCCTAGAGATATTACGTTGAAATTCTATAATTTATTCTGAATTTGCATTAGTTGAAGTCCAAGCTACTGTAACAAAAGAAATTGAAATGCAAAAGATAGAAGTTTGTTTCTTCATGTAGTAATTGAGTAATAGAATCTGCTAAACAGTTATTCAGGGGATCAAACCAGTGAAATGGCCTTATGGATTCTAATATCCCTTTAATTCACATTTTATTGGTGATAACTTAGTCACATGAGCATGCCTAACTGGACAGCCATAATTGGTAGGCCCTACCAGAATATAGTTTGGGTCAATCTTTTTATTATGTAACCCCTCTTCTCTTTCACCATCATTATCTGAGTATACAGTGCCATATGATGTAAAGTTAGAGACACTGACATGGCTGTTGAATTCATGCAAACAGTTTAGTGACATCACACCTGCTCAACAATGGAGTTTATAAAGAAAAAATAAAGGACAACTCTAAATTTACCAAATGCATCTGCTTTTCTATTGATATAATATTCTGGGATTTTGTCAAGAAATACTGGACTATCTGGTAAAGGTATTGGTTAATAGCTGGAATAGTAGCTAGTTACACTTTATTTAACAAGAGAGGAGACAAATCAAGTAAATTAAAGCTATGGATTTTAAATATTGTTTTAACTGAAATTTGTGATCTAATTTGTAGAGATACAGGTAATATTATGAAGGTTATGTGGACTTAAAGAAATTGTCCAATTGAACAGTTCAAATGAAGGTCTGATGTATTTTCCCTACTTTTAATAGTAGATTGATTTGATTTGATTAAATGGGGAATCTGAGATTTCTGATATTCTTGATTATTTTTATCTTTTGAGGATTTGGAGGACTAATAAGTATGATAAAAATTAGAACACATGGGCCACTGATAAAAATGAAATTGTGTTTTAAATTATTTTTGTGCTTCCAAAATGTAATAGTCATAGAAAAGCCTATTTTATATTACCAAGTTTGTATCCAAGTAAGACTAAAAAAACAACATTCTATGTCAGAGGTTCTCAAATATTTGGTCCTTAAGGCCCCTTTAAACTCTTAAAACTTGAAGACCTTAAGAGATTTTGTTTATGTGGATTCTATCTATTGATATTTACTATATTAGAAAGTAAAGCTGAGAAAAATTTTAAATATTTTTTTATTTAGCTAGTTATTAAATTATTTAATACTAGAGGCCTGGTGCATGAAATTCATGCACAGGGGCGGGGAGGGTGTCCCTCAACCCAGCCTTCACCCTCTCCAATCTGGGACCCCTCGGGGGATGTCCGACTGTGGGGATGTCTGATCCCACAGGGATCGGGCCTAAACGGGCAGTCAGACATACCTCTCACAATCCAGGATGGCTGGCTCCCAACTGCTTGCCTGCCTGCCTGATTGTCCCTAACTGCTTTTGCCTGCTATCCTGATCACCCCCTAACCACTCCCCTGCCAGCTGGATCGATACCTAACTGCTCCCCTGCTGGACTGATTGCCCCTAACTGCCCTCTCCTGCCGGCCCGGTCACCCTGTTCTCCCCTAAAGTCCTGGTCCCCCACAACTACTCTCCCCTGCCAGCCTGGTCACCCCCAACTGCCCTCCCCTGCAGGCCTGGTTGCCTCCAATTGCCCTTCCCTGCAGGCCATCTTGTGGCCACATGGGGGCAGCCATCTTGTGTGTTGGAGTGATGGTCAATTTGCATATTGCCTCTTTATTATATAGGACTAGAGGCCCAATGCACGAAATTCATGCAAGGGCCTTGGCCCCAGCCCCCACTCACCGCCGCTGCGGCCAGGGGCCTCTGCCACCTCTGCCATGGCCTCCGCCCACTGCAGCTTTTTCCAGAAGGAAGGACATCCAGAAGGACGTCTGGCCTAATTAGCATATTACACTTTTATTATAGATTATATAGAACAGATTATTAAATGTTTACTTACTTAAAATAACAATAAATATAGAAATAACTATATTTTCCAAAACAAACAAAAAAATTGTGAGAAGAATGACATTGTTTATTGTTTCAAAACTCTTTAATCTCTGGCTTAACAGAGCTGAATTCTCATATCAGCTCTGCAGTCACTCTGGGATGATATATTATTTCAATTAAAGTATATAAAGAAATTCAGCCTTGTGCTAATATGTACATAGAGAAAAGAAGAATCTTATGGACCTCCTGTGAGGAGCTCAGGGACTCCAAGGCCTCCTCCTACCACACTTTGAAAACCACTGCTCCACATTCCCTGGGTCTTCAATTTAGGTCTTTACTTGACAAGGAAAGAGCATGCCTGAGTCCTCAATTAGGATAGAAACCAAGCCTCAACTGTACTGGAACTCTAAATCTAGCATGAAGAGGTATTTTTAAATGGTGGCTTCTGGAGGAGCCTCTGAGACTATTCAACAGTAAAAGGAAAGTACTAAAGAATGAGCAATAGGACCAAGTAAAGAGAAATCGGGGGGAAAAAATGGAAAAACTTAAGGTTAAATATGAGTGGAGTCCATTGAGTAAATATGAGAGTTAAAGGATAAGAATAAGAACAATAAAACAAGTACAGGTCCCAATTTTTCCGAACACCTTGCCACATTTGGATATATGTATAAATCCTTCCCCAAACATAAATATCCAAAAAAAAATTTTTCATCCTCCCTTGTGGCTTAAGTGATTACAGGTGATTTAAAGCCCACCATCAGACGCGCCTGTGCGAGGCTTTCATTCAGAATTGAATTACACAAAGAGGTTGTATCTAGATGAGGTGGATGGCCGCCATGTCCAGTGTGGTTCTGGAGTCCCCACCTTTGGGGAAAGCTCCAGAATCAGCATCTTACTGGTCACTGCGGCATGACATGTTTCTGGAGCTGGCACCTGGCACCTGGGGTGTCACCTTCAGAACTGGAAGTTCTCTGGTCTTTGCAGAGGTAGCAGATAGTGCTGTCAGTCTCGGAAATTCAAACTCTATCAGTCATACTCCCAACAGGAAGTAGCTGATATACTCATAAAAGCTTAGCTGAAGAACATGTGATGAGATAACTAATGCAGAGGTTTGGGAAATTTTAAGGGAACCAAAAACGGGTGATTAAGCAGTCAGAAAGTAGCCATCATTAATTCTGCAGGCACAAGAAAGGTAATGGTGTTACTAGAGCTTGTGAAAAGCTACAGCTATACTGGTATATCCCAACAGAATATATAGCCTTAGAGCAGGGGTGGGGAACATCTGGCCCATGGGCCATATAAGGCCTGCAAAATCATTTGGTCTGGCCCTGCCAAGGCATTAGGGGTGAGTTAATTAAATGTTTGACCAAATATAGCAGGCTAATTTTTAACTTGATAATTTTGTATGGCCCACCAGTGATGTTATAAATATCCAACTGGCCCTTGGCTGAAAAAAAATTCCCCACCCCTGCCTTAGAGGAATGTAGCCACTGTCAGACCACAGCATGCAAAGATAAGAAGGAATAACTACCTAACTTCTTTTTTCTTTTAATTCTGAAAGTATGCCTGATGCCTCCTACTAGCTAGTCCCAATTGGAAGCCAGGGTGCAAAGAACCCAGCTAATGCAGCCCATGGAGGCCCATGTGCTGGGGTACCACAGAGCAAGGAATGGAACAGGGGTGGAGCCAGGTAAATAGCTATTGGAGAAACACCATCACACCTAACCTTAGGTTAAACTGGCCCATTCCCACCTGTAGTTCCTAAAGATGAGATTCAAAAAGTGAGTCAACTTTATTAAAATATGGAGAAAGTATTGTTCTAGCAGCTGCTACAAGAAATCCCCTTAAGCAGAATGTACTTTTGTTGAGAAAAGTCTTTTAAGTCATAGGGTGAGAATCTCTGCAAAGCCTATCTGTTAATGCAAAGATTTGGGACAAAGAAGAATTTGTCCCAAAGAAAGAAGGAAATAATACAGATGATAGAAGTAGAAAAGAGAGGACAGACCATACTTTAAAACCTAGGAAATCTCTGACATTTCCAAAGGCCAGGAACTTCCACAAGCCAAAGTATTAATAATTCAAGTGAATACATTTTGAGTCAAAGAGGTCACAACTTATAATTGGCTTATAAAGAAGAATATATAACTAATAGCCATTAAGCCTGAATATTGCAAAGGAAAAATAAATTCTGTAAAATATCACACTTTCAAGCCTCTATTCATAACACTTAGTGGCTAGTGGGATGGGGAAATTTCCCATTACAGTTCCTCTACTCAAAGGCACCCTGTTTCTAGGAAATAGTTGCCATGAGCCCAGTTCTCCCTCTCCAGGAATTTGCTAAGTGTTTTTATTTGGTGCCTCCAGAACCCACGCTACATTCACCTTCAGTGTCATGCCTTTGATGTCAGCCACTGCTTTGGGGGAAGGGGCTGGAATGGTCTGAATACAGCAGTCCCCCCTTATTCTGGGGGGGGTGTACTTTCTAAGATCCTCAGTGGATATCTGAAACACAGATAGTACTGAACCCTATATATATACTGTGGGTTTTTTCCTATACATACATGCCTATGGTAAAGTTTAATTTATAAATTAGGCATGGTAAGAAATTAACAAGAACTAATAATGAAATGGAACAATCATAACAGTTCACTGTATTAAAAGTTATGTGATGAATGTGGTCTTTCTCTTTCTCTAATAATCAAGACAGCTACTAAATAACTAAGAACAAATAGCATATATGGTGTGGATATGCTGGACAAAGGGATGATTCATGTCCCTGGTTGGATGGAGCAGGGTGTCTTGAGATTTCATCACCTTACTCAGAATGGCATGTAATTTTAAACTTATGAATTGTTTTATTCTTGGCTCTTGAAAGAAATAAATCATAGTGGTGCCTTAAAAGTAGCTAAATCAGTCAAATCCCTGGGCATCTGTGAGAAGGGAAGGGAAAGGGAGGGAAGAGGAGGGGAGGAGAGAGGAGGGAAAGGAAGGGGAGGAGAAGGAAGGCGAGAGAAAAGGAGAGAAGAGGAGGGAATGGGAGGGAAGGGATATGAGGTTATATAAAGCCAATTTAGGGAACCAATTGACCGTAAGATTTTTTTTTAAATCTTTATTGTTGAAAGTATTACATAGGTTCCCTTTTTTCCCCCATTAACCTCTTCCAGCCCGTTCCCATCCTCTCCCTCCCCCCAGTCTCTCACCACCCTGTTGTCTGTGTCCACAGGTTATGCATATTGACCCTAAGATTTTAATGGACAGAAAAACTTGTAATCTTAGCTTTTGATAACCTATACTTCTAAGAAGCACCTGTAGATTATGGCAATGACCAACATTGGGTATGAATATAAGTACCTAGCTCCGCCACTTGGAGCTTATAGTAAGTTACATAATCATACCTAGCGTTGGTGTCCTCATTCAATACCTACCTCCCAGAATCTAATAAACTAATGTGTGTAACGAGAATTGTCAAGCCCATTAGCTTACACCTGTACACCTGCTAGAAGGGCAGCCTTCTCCAGTGGGCAGCACTGGCATTTGCAGTAAAGCCCATATGGACCTGCCATCATTAGCTGTGCAATCTGTCACACTGCTTCACTTCTCCAAACATTTAATTCCTTTTTTCTGTAGCTTTGATTTCACAGCCTTCTCCATAGAGCTGTTGTTCAGATATATTAGTACTTTACCACGGTATCTAGCATCTAGGAAGTACTCAATAACTGTTAGTTTCCTTCTCTAGACTGGATCAGTGGCCTTGAAAATATCTCACCAAATGACCTGAGAAAGCCTGTATTGGCTCCTGCCTTGCACAGAGGCCTGGGCATCATGAGTATTTCTTTCCTTGTGAATTACAAGGAAAGAGAGGACAGACCATACTTTAAAACCTAGGAAAAGAGAGGACAGACCATACTGGTATTTATAAATGTAAGAATTATAAACATATGAGTTTAAATTTGGGATGTAGTAGTTAAAAACTTTAAAATTTTTCCACAGTTTGAAGATGAGGTCCAAGATATTGCATTATAATCCACACATAGCTTTACTCTTTCATTTAATGGCAAAAAAAAAGGATGAAAATCTATAGATCAAAAAATAATACTGTAGCAAAAAAGTAACATTGAAAATGGTTTAATAACAAGACTTCCAGTTTCTTTCTATGTTTTTATCTTCCTGATACTTAACTACAGCTATGTATATAAGAATTACAGATATCCCAACTCCCAAAAATTAAATTTAAAATAACCTAGAATATTTTTTCTTCATTTTATTCTTTTTTAAATATAAACTTTAAAAAATATATTTTTTTATCTTAAAGAGAGAAAGGGAGAGAGAGAAAAACATCAATGTGAGAGAGAAACATCCATCAGTCGCCTCCCACATGGGCCCCAACCTGAAAACTGGGTATGGGCTCTGACTGGAAATCGAACCTACCACCTATCGATGTTTGGGATGATGTTCCACCAGCCAAGCCAAGGTAACGTCTTTTATTCTTAAATTCTCCTCACCTCTATTTTCTGAGATGCTGCCTTTCTTTCCTGTGGCAGAGACTCTTGCTTCAGAGGAAACTTATTTACTATGACTATTAACAGCTTCACAAAAATAACCGAACGTCTCTCTTTCTTTTGCAGTGTCTCATTTCTTCAGCTCATACTGAGACCTGCACCAAGTTATGGAAACTGCGCTCTTCCAGGGGAATCTAACCTAAATTCATATTTACGTCTGACTATTTTCTGGCTCTTTGATGCTGTACATTTTAACTCTCATATTCCTTTTTTAAAGCTGAAGATTCTTTGCATTATAAAGAATCCTTACAGAGATAGGGAGGTTGAAATAGGAAGGACAGGCCCAAGTGAGACGCTGAGATCTGGTTCTCAGTTCTGGTTTCATCTGTTTCCTATGTGCACCTTTTTATTCCTAGAGATTCTCCAGTGAGTTCTGCTGTGTATCACCAGTCAGTTTCTTAAAATAACTTGGCATAACTAAAACTAGCAGAGTAAGGAAGTTTTGACATATGGTGAAGTTCTGCAGTAGCAATCATGGGGTTACAATAATAGCAACACCCACTCCCAAATTCCCAGTCCAGTGCTTTGCATAATGTAGATGTTTAATGCAGACGTGTGAATGATAACTGAAATAATCTCTAGTTCTGTACAAAAGGAGTATTCCTAGACTAAGCTTTGTTCTCTCAAATCCATACTGTAATCAGACAATCAATGGGTCAGGGCTGCCTATCACTACTTGAGCCAATTAAGCAGATATAGGATTGATTTATATGAGAGCATTTATTCCAATACTGCCAGCAGTATGGGAGAGCAGCAGGTCATCCACAAAAAATCTGCTCTTCCCCCCAACATAAGTTAGCTGCATATATTGGGTAGAAGGACAAAGATTACATGGGGAAATCGGCAAAAGGTATAAGAATAGGTATGCAAAATGGGCAGTTGACAGGCAATGCAAAGACCTGGGGGTATGCAAAGGCCTGGGCCTCTGGTTTCTGCAACAAGGTTGTTAATCTTTCTATGATAATAGGCAGCTTCCGGATGTAGAAGACAGCTGCATTTCCAGGTCCCGCGTGCAACTCCCAGTCAGGTTGGAATGGGCTTTCTTTAATCAGAACAAAACAATCACAGTTAACAGAGCATGATTAATACTTATAACTATAGCTGGTCCCCAATATTCTATTTCCGCCCCTAACAATACCCCTAACTTTTCCACTAAGCCAACCTAGAAAGAAAGCCCTGTCAGAGTCAACTCCAGGACTTTAAAGGAACTGGATGGTTTATTTTCAATTCTCTCTCTAGACCATTTAAGGGCATTTAATCAAACCACAAAATGTAAAAGAAATTAATTCTTAATCTATGGTTACTGCTGAAAAAATTAAAAAGAGACAAGAGAAAAATTCAACTATAATGAAAGGTTCAATTATTTCAATTATATCTCTTTAAAATGAACATTCTTTTACATCAGACATCAGCAATTTAGTGCTAATTTGCTCCCAAAATAGCATCAATTATAATACTTTAACCAAAAAAAAGATAACATATATTCACAAATTATTTAATGGTATTTATAAATGTAAGAATTATAAACATATCAGGTTGATAAAGATATGTGTTATAGCTAATTCAATTATTACCTAGTATATATATATACTAGAGGCCCAGTTCACGACATTTGTGCACTGGGAGTTGGCGGGGGGGCGGGGAGGGCTGTCCCTCAGCCAGGCCCGCACCCTTTTGCAGTCCAGGAGCCTTCAGGGGATGTCTGACTGAGGGCTTACCCCACTTCCCGTGTAAGCCACAGTCGGACATCCTTAGCGCTGCAGCGGAGGCAGTCCACTGTGCTCTCCAGCCGTCAGCCCAGCTTGTGGCTGAGCAGCACTCCCCCTGTGGGAGCGCACTGACCACAAGGGGGCAGCTCCAGCATTGAGCATCTGCCCCCTGGTGGTCAGTGCGTGTCATAGCGACCGGTTGTTCCACCAGTCATTCTGCTGTTTGGTAGATTTGCATATTAGGCTTTTATTATATAGGATATAATTATGTATATGTAATTATACATAATGATATATAGATATATACTATTGTGTGTGTGTGTGTGTGTGTGCGCGCGCGCATAGTGTCTATATATGCAAATAAATTGCTCCCTGCTGCCCTGACTGGTTTGGCTCAGTGGATAGAGCGTCAGCCTGCGGACTGAAGGGTCCCAGGTTTGGTTCTGGTCAAGGGCATGTACCTTGGTTGCAGGCACATCCCCGGCGGGGGGTGTGCAGGAGGCAGCTGATTGATGTTTCTCTCTCATTGATGTTTCTGACTCTCTATCTCTCTCCCTTCCTCTCTGTAAAAAAATCAATAAAATATTTTTTTTAAATTGCTCCCTGCTCAGAATCATAAATACCCAAAGAAACATCTTTTATATATCATCATGTCTTTGCATTTTCAATTTCCATGAGGGTCCATGAACATAAATTCCAAAAAAGTAATTAACTGACTTTTTCTCTTATGTGGGTCCATCTAACTTGTGTCCAAGAATTTGTACTCACTTTAACATTCCAATAAGGGAAATATTATTAACTCCTTCCATTAGTTTTAAATTTTGAGATGAGGATCAAATTTAGTTCTCAAATTGAGACACATTATGGCCCAGTAAGCCTGTCTCGCATCCCTGGGCAGGGTGGGTGCAAAGAGCTTCCCATGACAGACAGGAATGGGTTAGCAAGGATGGTCCTCAATAAATCTGTAACTGCGGTGAGCAGAATAGAATATTTGTGCAGCGTTGTGAGGAGCTAGCTCCTACTGAAGAGGTGATTATTAAATATTTAGGAATTATAGTTGAAATCAGCCATGGTGGAAATATTTACACCATGAAAATTGATAAATGCTACAAGTCTGGGCTTTTGCTGTTATCGTTGTCATTTTGGTACAGTAGTTGTCATTGAGAGAGCCAGTTGGCAGGCATACCACTGCATGTAGGATGGATAGAGTCAGCAGTCCAGAAATGAGCATTGTAATCTAGGAGCCATGGTAGCAATTACTTCAAAAAGTGGCACCATACTGTAGTTGGGTCATCTTTCTTGAATGTTTACTTGTGGCAATGATATTCAGATATTTACCTAGCTTCCTAGCAGAAAGCTCAAAATTCTTTATCGTCCATTGTCCAGGTAAGTTTATAATTGACATGTTAAGGTTTGTTATACAGTAAAGAATATAATGTATATATTTTATAAGGGTTACAATAAGCCTCTATATAGTAATCCAAAAGTCTATTTTTTAAATTTGAGTATCTGAGTCATAGTTCTTCCTCATTTATTTCCTAGATAAATGGTTTTTATTAAAATGAAAATGGGTATGATATTTCCACTCCATCATACAAAGATTGACTAAACCTATATCATTAAAATAGTAACCATTATTTCTACTGTTTAGTACCTATTACATGCAAGGAACTTTTTTTAACACTTAGATACTCCACCCTATGAGTTAGAAATTATTATTCCTGTTTTATTTTTTTTTTTAATATATTTTTATTTTTACAGAGAGAGAGTTAGAAACATTGATGAGAGATGATCAGCTGTCTCCTGCATACCCCCTATGGGAATCAAGCCCAAAACCAAAATGCATGCCCTTGACTGGAATCGAACCCAGGACCCTTCAGTCCGTGGGCCGCTGCTCTATCCACTGAGGCAAATCGGTTAGGGCTATTATTCTTATTTTAAAGCATCAAAACTGAGAAGCATAAAGAGTGTCACTTACTTAAAGTTTCAGAACATGTAAAAGTCCAAGCCTGGATTAGAACCCTCCCTCTGATTCCAAAATTCATTCTTTTAATCACTATATTCAATTGTCTTTTGTGCATACATGGGTCTCAGATATTCAGACACACACCACTGCTTCTTTTTACCAATGAAAACCTTCAGAACTGTGTGCTAAGCTAAATATAATAATTATTGACATGCTTTCAGCTGACGTAGAGCCATAGGTTGTTTAAATCGATGGCATTTTGAAAGTTTATGGTTTTAATTAACCCATCAACTAAATATCTGGTATCATAATATTAAATATCTGTACTCCTTCATTATATAATTATGCAACAGTTCAAAAATTTCCCTGCCTCTCACACTTCCTCTACTTTCTGCAATGAAATTTTAGTTAATGTCAATGGTTCTACATACTAAATAAATTCCTTTTAAGTGTTACCTTTGATCTAAAACAATATAGCAAGTCCCTCAGTCCACATTTTCCTGCTGATTTCAATATCTAAAAATTGCATTCTATAACTTAATGTAGAATTATGAATTTTATTCTATTATGTATACATATAAATGCTGTCCCTATCTTCATCAGTAAGAGGAAAATCTATACATTTAAAATGACAAATAAAAGCTCTTAGAAATAATGCCAAGACATAGCTAATAGAATTCCACAATAGCAATTGACAGGAAAATATCACTTACTTTCTGAGGCTGGCAAAGCTATTAGTGCTGGTATGTTGAAATGTCTTATAAATGTTAGAGAAGAAAATGTTTAAACTTTGGGGAAGTCACTGAAAGAAAGTACAGCCTTATAATAATCATATTGCGAGAAAAGAAATGCCCCAGGATTTCAGGGACATTATTAAAACTGTTGGCAGACTTAATATTGGTTCACAAACTATTCATTAGCACTTCCCTAAATCCCAAGTTCTCTTGAAGTTGAAAGGCTCTTGCCCTGCCCATTTATGTTCAAGTAATTCCAAAAGTTTAATTTTATTTAGATGATTTTTAAGAATGTAGAAGGGGTTTAGTGGGCTATCAGCAACTGCTCTTTAACTCAAAGTCATTCTTTATACCTTTACGAATAATGTAATTTGATTCAACTTCACCTTATTTTTCAGGGAGAAATAATTAGTTATCTGACACAGGCAAGAGAAATTGTACTAAAAACTCAATTACTTTGCTCAGTTGAGATTACCTCCCTGGATATAAGGGCTCATTACCATAAAAACGTGTACTCCAATCAGAAGCTTCAGAGATGTTATAAGAAAATACATTTATCTCATTAATAAAAGGTGAATTTGAAACCTTATGATGTCCACTTACATTGCATTTCTCCTGGTACCAACATAAATTTCCAGTGTTCATTGATTTCCCACAGGATATTATCCATGCAGCTGGCTGAGAAATAGTGCCTTTTTTTCATTAGAGCAAGTCAAGAGTTTATACTAGATTATTTCTAAGGTCCCTACTAGGGCTAATTTCAATGACCCCTATGTTTATATAAATTTTTATATTTACACTGAATTAGCCCACATAAGAAAGCTCTGTACACTCGGAGCTCATACTTATGCTACGTTTCTTCTAACATTTTCCTGATATCATGGGATAGCAATAATTCCATTTTGTGCTTTTTCTAACAAGTTTGGCAATGAGTCTTCTGTTAATGACACCTGTTTTTAGATCATTATTGTCATAAACAATAGTCTTATCTTCCTGCTCAGCAAATGCATTGCTGCATCTGTGAAATCTCAATCATTGCCATGACAACGGAGGTGACCAACAAGGAGAAGAGGCAAAGCTTTTGTATAACTTCAAGTAGAAACAGCATGTAATTTCCTAAAGTTGTTATTCAAATTAGATCTCATACGCTGTTTCAAGAAGGAGAGAAAGAAATGTGTGACTTTCTCAGTTTTTTCCCCTCTTATAAGTTAACGGCTCTAGAAAAATATCTCTGTACAATGTAAAATAATTCAGTCAAATTCCTCTTTTGTAAGCATAATTGGCATATGTTGAATGGCCTGATAGTGCATATAAAAGAGAATTACTGTAACATCTTATATATTAGTATTTAGTAAAAACAGACCAACCCAAATTCTCCTCCGGTAACCAGGGCCTAGTTTCACCAGTCTGTTCAAATTTATGAGTGGTGAGAAGGAAGGATTTGATGTAGATGTATTTTTCTATGTCAGCACACATGGCCCTCAAAATTGTGGCACAGCATGGCTGCCAGTGTGTGTAGGTAGAGCTGAAAAGGTGGATGTGGAGAACTCTAGGCACACAGACGAGGGCCTTAGGCTGTGCAGCTGAAGGTTTTCCCCACAGTTTGCTCTTTCCCACTCTGCCTCCTAGATCCCCAAGGATTCCAGAACCTCCGCTAGGAAAACAGAAAAGAGTCAAGGCCAGAGTCTGTATAAAAAGAACACGTTCTCTGTAGGAATGTGGGCCAACAAAGTGAATAAATATAAAATAAAAATAAAGCCAGGGGCATGTCACTGGTGGAGAGGCAGGTGTGACAGGCAAGGGGAGAGGGAGCAGAAATCAAAGGACAAAGCCTTATGAATTGTGAGAAGCAGCAAAGTCATTTGACTCCCCTGAAGTCAGTTCTGTGGAGAGTAAACAGAACAGCGTGTTAAACTGAGTAATGTAATTCGCGGAAGACACAGTAAGTGAAGGAAACTGCACAGGTTACACAATTCAGGGCCTTACCTGAATACAAGTAATTTGCCCACACACTGACGTTCCCTAAATCCCAAGGCCAAAGTTATGAGTTACTGCAGGCAAACATTTGCTTTTGTTGCCCTGAGAATTAATTAAGAAGAAGTCCTTTAGGTCTGGGCACTATTTGTTGTTCTTGCAGACCTGTCAGTCCTCCGTGATTAACTTTGATCACTCTGTGGACATACGGTGCTTTTTGTGCTGAGCATTTGCAAATGAATTGCATTGCACCCAGGGTCCCATTCAGAGCCCAAATAAACCATGTGGAAATGCATCAGTGTGGAGTGGAAAGGAGTCTCCTGGGAGTTTAGCTGTCCCAGGAGAGAAAAGCTGCCCAGGCACAAAGGCTCTTGGTCAGAGGAGTAGATTCTGAAGACAGCCTGGAGTCGGTCCCTGGAACTGGCCTCCTGGCCCCCAGGGACTGCTGTCTGTGCTATGAAGCCCCTACTCTGCACTAGATTGAGCTGTGAAGCTACGGTGGTGAGCAAGATGAGGCTCGTCAGTGAACAGTTGAAACTTAAAACTAGCACAGAAAGGAGAAGGCATTACACAACAAGCTATTAGGAGTGGGATAATGTGTGAGGACCTGCAGGGCTCTATGAGCATTTAACAGGGAGATCTAACCTAGGGAAGTCCGAGGAAGCTCCTCCCAGGAGGGATCATTAAACTGAGACTTAAACAGGCAGGGGCAAGGGATTAAGAGATTAAACTCCAGTGAAGCCAAAGTGGAGTCGGTGGGCATTGGATTGTGTGGCCCTTGTATCTTGTGTAAGGATTGGGCCCCTATCTTGAGGGTAGGGGAAAGCCATCGAAGGGTTTGAAGCAGAGAAAATAAAGGGGCAAAAACATAAATTAAAATGGAAATAACCTCTTTTCAGTTAACCCTGCAAAATATCACTTCATGGACAAGGTGGTGAGGGTAACTTCAACAGATTAGAATGCAACAGGGGGAGGACAGCTGCCTTTCACCTGTTTGTGATACGCAGGGTCCTAGCAGCCGTGGCTCACCCATCGCGACAGCAGGGAGTGTGGGACGCAGTGAAGTCACTGGTGCGGATGAGCACAGGACTGGGAGGACTCCGCGGTGGTGTCTGGTTGAGCTGCCAGTTCTATAGCCTCAACCTCTTTCCCCCAGATGGTTTCAGCTCCAACTATAACCCCAAATCGCATTCACACAGCAGGTGTCAACATTACACTTTTGCTGGAAATCTGGGGGCCCCGTGCGGCAGTGCAGAAAACATTGAACAGGCGATCCCCTCTCTTAAGTCCTCTAGCACCCCCACCCCAAAACAAAAACAAACAAAAACTCTGACTTTAGTCTCTTGCCCACTAGAATATAAACTCCACTAGGGCAGGGATTTTTTTATCTGCTTTGTGCACCAATGAATCTCCAGTTTCGAGAATAGAGCCTGTCCATATTAGACACTTAACAAATACTTGTCAACTAAAGCAATGAGACTCCAGAGTTCCCTCCCATCTCCCAGCTTGTTTCCTGGATTCCCTTCCAGAAACTCCACTTTCTCACTTTACTCTGCAGGACAATTTATGTTCCACGCCCCCCCCCCCCCCCCCCCACCCCCCCCACCCTCTTCTTCCCCCACACC
>NW_005355461.1:2055951-2059448 GCF_000412655.1 Myotis brandtii | reverse complement strand
GCCTTCCCATTCTTTTCCATAGCTGCCCTTCCACATGGACAGATCCTTTCATATGCTCTGAGGGAGGCCTCGTGCCCCACCCACCACAGCAGAGAGGAGCTGGCAGACTGATTTCAGACCTCCCTTCCCCTCCAGCTCTGCAAATAGCTAATGTGGGATTAAAATAACCTGCTCTCTACCCAACTACTCACGGGTTATAGGAAACATATTTTCTCCTTAAAGTAGCTAGAATAATCTGTGTGGAATTATACTTCCTAATATGAAACAATGTTAATGAAAATATATAACCTGTTTTCTTGAAAGTTCCAAAAACTATTTCATTTTGCATTAAGTTTTCAAAATATACTGCCTAGCCCTAACCATTTTATAAGATCGCATGAGTCAGTGATTAGAATTTGTCTGGACAGACTCACTTTTTTCCCTCAGAATATATGTGCTCTTTATTTAAAAAAACCATATATATGTGTCTATAGATAGATAGAAGATAGATACCAAAAGCACATACATATATACAAGACATTTGATCATTCATAATCCTTTCCTTGACCCCTTTTTAATTGCATTTTCTATCCATAGTTAGAATGATGCTGAATACACAATTCTGTGTCCCGATGCCTTCAGGTTCTTGCACACTAGGATTTGATTAACTAAAAAAAAAATTATGCTACATTAAATCAAGTGCCAGGATTATGTTACAAATAATGTGTGTGACAGAGTGCAGAGAATGAAGAAATCACTGGGAGAGCTTGTCAAAAGAGATGTGACTTTGACCTGAAGGACAGGAAAGGGCATTTGGGGAGAGACAAAACTTGGGCAACAGAAGTGGTTCTCTGAAGAAGTGTAGGATAGCCATCTGGGTGAAGCAAAAGATGTATACTGCAGAGAGGATAAGAGGCCCTGGGAAGGAATGTCAGATTGTTCTAGAAGGAGGTAAGTCACGGCATACAGATGAGCAGCCAGGTACAGATGTCAGTAATTTCACTTAAGGAAGAGAGAAACTTGGAAAAGATTCTATTTGATCCTCATCCATCACCATCAAATTATAGTTTTAATATCTATATAATTATATACATATATATATGTATATACATATATACAGTGTCCCAAAAAATGTTACACACTTAACAGATGAGCAGCCAGGTACAGATGTCAGTAATTTCACTTAAGGAAGAGAGAAACTTGGAAAAGATTCTATTTGATCCTCATCCATCACCATCAAATTATAGTTTTAATATCTATATAATTATATACATATATATATGTATATACAGTGTCCCAAAAAATGTATGCACACTTAACAGTTGATAGCTCAATTTGAAAATGAAATGTATTTTAATAAGCACTGCCTTTATAATTATTCAAAGTGCATGTATACATTTTGGGGGACACCCTATATATTATATGTATATACATACATATTATATGCCCTGAATTTGCCATATTTTAAGGCATAATCCTTTTTCTTTCCAAAGAAACTACATGATGAAACTTATTTTAGAAAAGATTAGCATAATCAGACTGTCTCTTTTAAGGTAATGGCACTGACTAAGTGAGTTGGTCTATTTTTGCAAACATAACTCTACTGCCAAAAAGCACCTTGCAATCCTATTACTCATAATTAGAAGTAATGTAGTCACTTTTAGATACATCATGTAAAAATGTGAAGAGTATATCTAAAGTTCTTCTTTTGTATCATAATTTAACTTTAGGAAAAGGATTTAAAGGATTTTTTAAATAATAAATGTTTCTGTCACTTTTCTAGAAATTTGATCCAGAAGAGTTTGTTTTCTGACTATAATTTAGCAAAAAGTAAAAATGGCTGCTGAAAAAGATTAAATATATTCCTGTTTTGAATTTACACTACAAATCCTCAACCCCATAACTTTTTAAAAATGAAACAGAGACTTTATCAATAAAAATAAAAAGAATGGGAAAGGTGGGAGAAGGTGCTGCATTCTAGAGTTCATATGTGTGTTTAAATTTTCAGACTCACTTATCTCATAGGTTACTTATTTATGCTTCTGTTCAAAGGTATAAAGTTAAAGAAAAAAGCCTACAGTTAAATTACTCATTTAATATAATTAGACTTTCTCAAGTATTTTTAAATTGTCTCAGGAAGAATTTACTATATTATATTCCACTTATTAACCAAAATTCTTCAGTTTTAGACAATATTGTTCTACAAATTATACCTATTAGGATCAACTCCAGGGAGGTGGCAGGTAAGCAAAAGTACTTTACAAACTACCATTCCTTTATTCAATTTATACATATCTTAACTGATATGTTTTTTTCCACATATGGAAATCAAGTTTTCCAATACTGAAGATTAGCTTATTCAAAGTCACAAACTATGCAAAACAAACCGCCCCTGTCCTCTTGGGTCTGCCATTCTGAATAGCACAACTCAATAACTTTTCATTTGTCATCCAGATGCTAATGTTAACATGCATGATCTCCAAGACAGCTGAAATTACATCACTCCTGAAAAAAAAAATGGATTTTTCCCTATGATTATCTCACTGCCTACTGGCACCCTTACTTTCACTGAAAATGATGATTCTGCATTATATTTAGAGTCAAGTAAATAAAACAAGATTGTTATGTGAGGGTGACCCCATACTAACTTTCTTCATTCATTAATTAAAAAAAAAAAACACAGAACTTAACTATGGCCTAAGAGTTCTGACTTTGAGGGTCTTCAATGAATAGTGCCCTTTCACCAATTCCCATATGAGGAGGCACAAGCCTGCTTTGAAACAAAGCATATTTGTCATATTACTCAGGTTGGTTGAAAAAGAGCTTCTAAACAATTATTTGAGATGATTTAACAAATATTATTATGAACAACCACTGTTCATAAATAGTGTCAGTGAATGCCTGTGACCCAGTTTAATTTTCACAACTCTAACTCTCCTGACTTCTTCTGAGGTTAACTCTCCAGATCCTCTAGCCAGGGTTGCCATAATAGGTCTGTGCTATTTTTACCAAATATATTTAAACTCCCAGGGTAATCTAGTCAATTCCCTACCTCCTTTGCACTTCCTATGCCCAACAGTTAGTGTGCTATGAGATAATGAATGTCTTATATAACAACATTTAAAGTGTTTAAACACCACTACTGGATCCTTTTTTACTTATGCTCTTTCTATCTTGAATAAATTTTATTTTAGTTGTTCTTTTAATAGCTTTACTGAGTTATTTGGTATACACAATACACTGAACATGTTGGAAGTGTGCAATTTGACATATGTATACATCTGTGAAACCATCACAATGATAATGAACATAGCCTTTATCCCCAAGTTTCCTTATCTCCTTTGTAATTCCTCCCTCCTGTCCCTTCCTTACCCCCACTTCCAGGCAACTACTTACCTTCTATCTATCATTATCCATTAGTTTGCATTTTCCTAGAATTACTAGAAATTGAATCATACAGTATGTGCTCTTTTTTGGGCTTCCTTCACTTAGCATAATTATTTTCAGATTCTTTTTTT
>NW_005355461.1:2046882-2055391 GCF_000412655.1 Myotis brandtii | reverse complement strand
GCATGCATTTTTAATATACCTGCTATCATGGAACATTGACTATAGTCTTTCAATCTTGAGAATACATGTATGGCAGGTCCATATTTATCCACATTTGGGGGGAAAATGGTCCGATCAATGCTACTGGTACTCTTCCTACTTTAGAGAGACAGTTTTGTTCTTATAAAATATGAGAAGTATGGCCAATTATAAGAAGCCCTAGAAAGCACCAGCAGCATGAGAAATATGATATGATAAAATAATTAAGAAAAGAAACATCATACTGTTCACTTTCCCAAAATAACTTATTCTTAAAGACCAGTTCTTGTCATATTTACACACCCTTGGAATTAAAGGAAACCTTAACAAAGCAAGATGTCAGTACAGACAGCACAACTTAGCTCCTGGTCTCATCTAAGGGAGATCTTAAAACTGGAGATCTTGTCTTCTTTTTTTGCTTTGTGTTCTTCAGAGCCACAGACATAACTCTAAGACCCCCAAAGTGCTCATTAATTCTTGGTGATTGTCACTAGAAAAGAAAGTTTGTGGATTAAATTAAACATTAGAGGAATAGTTACCTGTAATTGGGAATATACCTTCTCTACAAACGACAATAGGTACTAATTTCATAAGGAGCAAATTCAATCTTTTGTGGTTACTCTCTTTTCAAAAAGCAGAAACTCCTTTTCTCAGAAGCACCTGGTTCTTAAAAAGCAAAAGCATACCCAAAAAACAGTGTATAATTTTGCCCTGGTTGGGTGGCTCAGTTGGTTGGAGTGTCTGTCTGAACACCAAAAAAGTTGCAGGTTCTCCTGGTTAGGGCACATACCTAGGTTGCAGGTGTGATTCTGGTTGGGGAGCATATGGGAGGGAGGCAGCCGATCAATGTTTCTCTCTCACATCGATATTTCTCTTTCTCTCTCTCTCTCTTCCTCTCTCTCTAAACATTAATAAAACATATTCTTGGGTAAGGATGAAAAAAATATTTTTAAGGTGTATAATTTTGCCTACAAGAATACCATGAAAGTAGAATGGCTTGCAATAGGTGGATTGCAGAGGAATATAGCTCTACACACTCCTCCCATTCCAAAAAAAGAGAGAGAGAGAAGAAAAAAATCTTCACTGTTGATAAAGAGATCTAAAATGGAAGATTTTTCTTCTTTACTGAAAGCCAAGAAGTTTATATTATGTTTAGTAAAAAGATAGTTAAGTTTTCATTTTCAAGTATTCAGTGATAAAAAAAATACTATATTGACAATTCAACAAATATTTACTGAAAACAAATTATTTATTCACCAAACATTGGTTGAACATCTAAACTGTGTTAGACACTATGTCAAAGACTGAAGATTCACACAAGAATAAATCAGAAGTTTCTTCTTTCATAGGAACTTATTGAAGAAGATGGAGGCAGGGGAAGGATTTGGGGAGAAGACAACAGAGGAGACAGACATAAATAAGTATAATAGTGTGAATATAGTTTAATAAAGTTGAATGCAAATTATATTGAGTCTAAAGGAGGAAGCAACAGCTCTATTGTGGGGGATGAAGGGAAACTACACAGGGCTCAATACCCTGAACGATTCCAAAGGAGCATATAACATATGAACTTAAACCTTCATGGCAGAAATAAGGCCCATCCACATGAGTTAGCTAAATACCAATTCAATAAAATCAGTTATAAATTAGCAATTTGGAATGTCCTGAAAGCAACTTTTTCTACATGTTGTCCTTGTCTTCATAATTTATTCATTAAACTCAGTCAACTAAAATTACCAGAACCTACCATATGTCAATCACTGTTATAAACACCAGATATGATCTCTCTAGATTTACATTCTAGAAGTGTGGGACACATAAAGACCCATTAAGCAAATTCATAAACATGATTTCCTCTGATAGGGGTAAGCACTCTGAAAGAAATAAACAGGATGATATAATGGCAGAGAGAGGCAGGGCCTTTAGATAATGTTTGCAGGAAAGGATTTGTTTCTGAGACTGTGATAATTGATTTAAGAACAAATGATTTTTTAAGAGTGAGAGAAGAAGCCATTTATTGCTTTGTGGAAATATCTTCAAAATGCAGTCTCTGCCCAGCTGGTGTGCTCAGTGGTTGAGTGTCAACCCACGAACCAAGAGGCTGCCGGGTCGATTCCAAGTGAGAGCACATGCCCCAGTTGCCGGCTCAATCCCTAGAAGGGGATGTGCAGAAGCGGCCAATCGATGTTTCTCTCTCATCAATGTTTCCATCTCTCTATCCTTCTCCCTTCATCTCTCTCTGAAATCAATAAAAATATGTTTTAAGAATGCAGAGGTCTGAGGCAAGAGTGAGCTTATCTCAGAACCTGAAGAAGCCTGTCTGGCTGGAGAGCTGTGAGCAAGGAGAAAAGTGGTATAAGATAAACTGGAGAGATAGGCGAGGCACAGACTAGGCAGGACCTTGAAGTCCACAGAAAGGAGTTTGAATTCCAAGTTATGTTTCTAATTGAAATCATTGGTAACTACAGATACATAAGCCATTACACAGAGAATATGTTTGTATTATTTTATGGAAGAAAGTGGCCTTACTTTGTAGATGTTTATGTATTCATATGGATGTAGTACACGCTACATGTCTTTCCTGATCAAGATAATTTTCCAAAGCTCCTCTGAAATAAACAATAGATGCAACAGCTGTGCTGCGAGAATCATTCTTGAAGTATTCAGTCTTATCCGTGAACATATTACCTCAGAGTTAAGACCTAATGAAATAAAGAGGTGATTTATAAAAAGAGATGTTGGAAACATCAAAAGGAGAAGGAAATAAGACAAAACTAAAACACATCTATTTCACATTTTTATCTAGAGGCAATGCTAATAGAGACTTTCAAAGACTCCTAACTTAAAAATGGGAACAAGTCCTAGAAAAAAAATTTTGTATTGTTTTATTTCATAAAATGATAACCCATTTCCAAATAGTGGTAGTTATTTTATTTTTAAAACTATGCTATATTTTTATATTGGGCCACTGTATAGTCATTAAAGAACTATAATATAATTAATAGATATCAGTAAGTGAGTGAAACATCTGCCAAAAGAGTGATATCCACAATATAGAAAGAACTGTTACAAAGCAATAAGAAAAAGACAATCCAATTTCAAAATGAGCAAAAGGCCAAACTGGCATTTCCAAAAAGTATACCTAAATGGCCAATGCTGACTTTAAAAGGCTCCACATCATTATTCATCAGTGAAAAGAAAATTGAGACCAAAGCCCTCATCACAATGGTTGAAATTAAAGAGACGGGCAACTCCAAGAGTTGAGAGGATAAGAAAAAACTGGAACTCTCATAGACTGCTGAGGGGAGTGTATAGTAGCACAGCTACTTTGCAAAACTGTTAGCAGTACTTACTGAAGTGAAACATACACCTACTCTACCACACAACAATTCTACGTCTAGGTGCATACTCAACTCCTATGTCCACCTAAAGACACGTGCAAGAATATTCAAAGCAGCTCTATTCATAATAACCATAAACTATAAACAATCCAAGTGTCCATCAACAGTAGAATGATTAAAATTAAAAGGGTATGGTATATCCATACCACAGTAAAAAGAACTGCTGGCACACTGTAGTATAACTGCCAGACATTAACCTTTTGATTGAGGAGGCACCCATTTCAAAAGCTTGAATAAATATATTGCTTCCCTTTGACACAGCTACTAGCAAAACAACCAGCTAAGGCAGCGGTTCCCAACCTGTGGGTCACGACCCCTTTGGCGATCAAACGACCCTTTCACAGGGGTCGCCTAAGACCATCCTGCATATCAGATATTTACATTACGATTCATAACAGTAGCAACATTACAGTTATGAAGTAGCAACAAAAATAATTTTATGGTTGGGTCACAACATGAGGAACTGTATTTAAAGGGCCAGAAGGTTGAGAACCACTGAGCTAAGGAGAGAGGCTGCCCTTACTCATGACGTGTTCTCTTTCAGAAAGCCCCGAGTAAACTGATAACAGACCACTTAAATGACCTCACTCCTCTCTTCCTGCACCATAATTCCTGCTCGTACGCTTTAAGGGAGCCAACAAAGAATGAATCCATGAAACCACACACACCCCACGCTCAGACCCCAATAAAGGCAGAGCTCTCGCTATCTAACTGGGCCTCTCTGTGTGGCCCTCAGGCATGTTACGTGCCTCCAGAACCTGTGAGTAATAAAGTTTGCTCCTCAAAGTCCCCTGATGTTTATGTGGATTAAAGACTTAAATGTAAGACCTGAAACTGTAAAATTCCTAGAAGAAAATAACCCTTTTATCCTATGTGAATAGATTATTTTTCAGGCAAGTTATTCTTTAAATATCAGCTATTTCATCCAAATCTTTCCCCAGCAGATAATGAGTATCCCATCTGAGAGACGCACTTCTTCACAGCTTTAGTTGTAACCTTAATTAATTACCAATGACACTAGGTTGTAAAGCTAATACTTTCTTAAAGTAATTCAGTGTCAAGAAGAAACCATTACTATTTCCATTACTAAATGATCATTAATAATCCAGTTCTGTGTAAAATTTTCAAGGTGCTATACATTAGCAAATTCATTGTAAACTCATTAATTGTTCCAGATTTCTATGGACCAATAAAATTAGCATGCCATTTTTGTCCAAACTGCAAGCAAACCTTCCCATCCAAGAGACCATTACAAGAAAAACATTACAAGAGGCAACAAGGCAATATTACAACCAAAAGAGCTAATCTTATCAATAAAGTTTAATAAAATTTAATCTCTATGATTCTATTCACATGGGTTAATGATGTTACCTGTGTTACAGTGTCTCTTCAATCAATACAGTACAGAGAGGATATAGGATTTTTGTTTTGCTTACTTTCTTTTTTGTTGTTTTGTCTGGTTTTGTTGGTTGTTGCTTTTCATCCCATGGAATGGAGCTGAAGCCAGTCTGTGGTTCCTACTGTTTATTAAGCAGTATGATTGGTTCAAGGGAAAAGTTCACTTTTCCCTTAACTATTATTTTTTTAAACTAATTGCAGCTGGTACCCAGCAACACAATGTATACCCAAAAAGACTTTTCCAATCCTAAGGGGCCGTTTTTCAAGGCACCCCAAGGGCAGGCTGTTCATGAGCAACCTGGGTGCCTAGTGCACTGTTCTGACTCAAATGCTCACCATGCTTCCTCACACTCCACAGGGCAGGAGCAAAGACAAGCAAATCAGCACAAAAGTGAAAAATCTCAGGAAATGTCAAAAAAATGAAAGGACTGAATTACATTTTAGAGGGGATTAAGCCACAAATAGAAAAGCTTTGACAATTATTCACAAAAAAATGCAGCACAACTCTGATCTGTAAATGCCCATCTCCCATCTGAACTACTGTGCATAAAAAGACACAACAGGTTGATTATAGTTGGCAAAAATCCCAAAGGGCTGTGTTTATGTTGAAAAAATTACACATCACACTTTTTTAAATTTTCTTTTTTTAAGTTTTTAAAAATTTTATTCATTTTTAGAAAGTAGGAGAGAGAAACATCGATCAGTGTCTCTGATGTCCCCAACTGGGGATTGAAACTGCAACCTGGGTATGTGCCCTGGCTGTGAAACAAACCTCCCATCATTTGGTTTACAGCACAACACCCTAACCAACTGAGTCATAACAGCCAGAGTGACCATCACTTTTTTTTTATGTTGAATTATA
Organism: Myotis brandtii; assembly: GCF_000412655.1. Classification (NCBI taxonomy): domain Eukaryota; kingdom Metazoa; phylum Chordata; class Mammalia; order Chiroptera; family Vespertilionidae; genus Myotis; species Myotis brandtii. The sequence continues at coordinate 2,049,712 of NW_005355461.1, read as the reverse complement.
CCATCACTCTTGGATTAAGGACTAAGGCTAAAACCCAGAACTGGCCAGAGACTGACCATCAGACAACTTGAGCAATCTCTCAAACCTTGTCTTCTCTCCATGACCTCTTCTCTCTGGCTGTGGTAGGAGTCTGTCCCACATCCATAGGACTGACAGCAGAGTCTCTGGACCGGCTCTCAGCCATCTCCGCTTCATCACTGACTTATCATGTGTTCTCAAGAAAATTATTTAAGTTCCCTGATCTTCAGTTTCCTCACATTGAAATGAAAATAGTGTGTACTTCCTCATAGGGTTCTTGTGAGGATTAAATGTACATACAGATGGTGCCTGGCACATAGTACGTACTCGTTAAATACAGTGTAGGTGACACTACTCATTCCATCCCTGTCTCCACACAAGCGTGACACCTGAGAGAGGAACTGGTGAAGTTTCCTTGAACCTCCTTTGCCCTAGTAAGGTTCAAAGTAAAACATGGCAGAAATATTGTATATAAATGTAAGTTTATTTTATAGTTTAGTTTAAATCCACTTTAGAGTCTTTTTCAGGTACATATTTAATTAAATAAAAGCTAAAATCCTCTTTCAAGTTTATTTCTCCCCACCAACTCATTCATAATTTGGTGACTACCTTTATATGTCAGAGAGGACTAATCCTTTACTGCCCACCCTGAGTGGAAGTTCCTTCATATATCTTTTCTAATTACAACAGTCAATTTTGCCCCTTCACTCCCCTCCACTTCTAGAGGACCTGTACAGTATGAATATGACTTGATTCTACTATTTCAGATTGCTGAATATTTTTTCATTTAAAATATTTAAATATTAAAAGAAAATTAGAATTAAATCACTTGGAAGTTATATATTTGTTTCTGTTCATTAAACAATAGGGAAAGCTTGGAGAAATATTTTCTGATTTCCTCAAATACCATAGGTATAAAGTGTTGTAAAACTAGCTCTTATTTATGAATGAATTCTATGTTCCAGGCTATAGACTAAGTGCTTTTCAGAGCTTATCTAATTTAAATCCCATGGGTTTGGGGGGGGGGATGGATTAATAAATATAGGGAAGAGGATTATAATTTGTAGACCCAGACATTATAAATTTTGTTCATGTTATTCATTGAATTATCCTAACAATCTTTGAGGGCAATATTAAATTTTCTACCTTATAGATGAGAAAACTAAAAGTAAGGGTGTTTACCGTCCAAAATGGAAACCAGCCCCACACGCCATGATATTTTTAAATTTAATTTTAAAAATAAATTTGCAATGATCATTATAAAAATAAATATATTACTCACAATTCGGGTATTCTTGAATATTTTCAGTTGAAAATTCTCAGGAAAAATGATTTTTAAAGTGTCTATAGACGCTTATGCCTAAAAAGGGTTAAGCCACTAATCCAATACCATGTAATCAGCAAATGGTAAGCCCAAAGTTAGAATCCAATGATGTCTGACTTTAGCACCTGTGGCCTAAGCCTTGTTGGCTTGTGACCTTGGAAAAGTGAGTTAAACCTGCCAGACCTCAGTCCTTCACCAGGAAAGGAATTACTTAAACTAAAAGCTAACACTTACTGAGGACATACGTGTTTATGAGCAGTGCCAAGTGGTTTACGGAAATTTTTCCACTTTGTCCTCAAAACAAATCCACAGTGCACTTATTATCCTCCCCATCTTACAGATGAGGAAAAAGAGGCAGAGCGAATGATGGAACTGGAATTACATCCCACTTTCCTCCCCGTTACACTGACTCCAGGGATGGGAAAGCCCTGTCATAAACACTGCATTCAGAGTTGTGAGCACTAAGGGAAAGAACGTATATGAAAATGTCTTGAACAAAAATGTCAACTTTGCTTACAAAATTTCAGGTAATACCAACGAATGCAATAAAGGACAAAACCGGGCTTTAAAAATTCTTTACACACTGCAAGGGCTGGCCAAATTAACAACATGAAATTTCACAAGCTAACAGCAAAGCCCTCTAATGAAGTTTTAAAAATCAAATGTACAGTTCTGAAGGGAGCAGCCATGGTTAACAGCTGGTAGATAAAAGGATTTTAATAGATTTCAAGGTTCGGTATGAGATAATATTATAAGGAAGCTACCCCCAAAAAAGTCAACACAATCTTGAAGACATTAATAGAAATTCAGTGTCCAAATTTCCACTGATCAGATCATATCCGGAGTATTGGGGTTCACACAGAGAGTCAATTTCAGATGGGAATTATTAGTCAATTTCAGATATAATGACAGAAGGGAGCAGAGTACTAGACAGAACCCAGACATCCACCACGTCGGATACTAAAGTTATGAGAGTGTATCAGATAATTTACACTAATGGTCATTAAATATTTGAAAGATACATTAGGCCAAAAACTTTCAGAAACAATTAAAGTTATATTCATTACATAAACTTTCTTATGAATGTGAATGTTCCCCGTCACTACAAGTGTTCAAGCAAAAAGGTCAACCACCACTTGTTAGGAATATTACACAAAGATCCAGGCAAGGGACTAGAGCTTGGATTATAAAGACTTGAGATTCCTTCTGGCTTTGTAGTTCTACATGTGAGGAGGAGGGGGAAAAATTTTTAAATCTGACAGAAGGCACAGATTGTGCCTGTTTAAATTAATTTGTACAGGACGTTAATAGCATAATGCCATGCTCACAAGTGGTTAATAGAAAGTCTCAAAAATGTTTCCTACATGTCAAAATAACCTGTGTTATCTAATAAATTAAGATAAATTTAAAAGAGCTATATGCATATATGCATTGCCCATGGACACAGAAAATAGGGTGGGGAAGGCCTGGGGTTGGGCTGGAACCAGT
>NW_005355461.1:2040151-2046858 GCF_000412655.1 Myotis brandtii | reverse complement strand
GGGGGGGGGGGAGCTGGGCAGGGAAGGGGGGACATCTGTAATATTCTCAACAAAAAAGATAAAAAATGCATTTTAAATCCATTCTACAATATTTAACACTTTTATAGGTTTTACAGCTTACTAATTAATTTATCATTATGTGTGGAAAACCATATATATGCTTCCTCTCACTCTAGTTTTCTCTTTCCCTGATTGAGCTGACAAACTCCTCTCTCCACAAGATTTGAAAGAAAATCTATTGCCAGTGCAGACCATCTTTTAGAACTCCATATCTATATTACCCTACTCAATATTTCTATCTAGACACCCAACAGGTAATTCAAAAATCATTTTTGCAACTGAGCTCTTAATGGCCTGATTCCACCCAGAATCAATCCAGTCTTCCTCCAGGTTTCTAGAAACAGTAACTGCGCTGCCATTCCCAAATTTGTTTAGGCCAGAAACCTCAGAGCCATTCATGAAAGTTTCTTTTCCCCATGTCCCACATCTTGCCTCTAACCAATTACTATTCACCTCAAAACATTCTTCTATCCAGCATCCACTTCTCTCTATGGCTTCTGCCCACATTCCAGTCCATTCTAATTTCACCTCAAATCATAAACTACTGCAAACTCTCAGAACTAGTCTGACCTGCTTTAACCATTGTATCCTAATTGTATTATTTATGTTTCAATAGTTTTACTTTTATCTTATATTTCTTTGTAGGCAATCAAACTATTCTCAAACAATATGACCCACTTTTTACTTTTTTTGGTATGTTTTTATTGATTTTAAAGAGAGGAAGAGAGAGATAGAAGATAGAAACATCAATGATGAGAGAGAATCAGTGATCAGCTGCCTCCTTTACATCCCCCACTGGGGATCAAGCCCACAACCCAGGCACATGCCCTGACCACGAATCCAACTGTGACCTCCTAGTTTATGGGTTGATGCTCAACCATTGAGCCATATCAGCTGAGCTGAGCTACTTTTTACTTTTCATTGTTTATATTTCTTTTTTCCATCTTATGATTATTGTAATACAATATTGTATACCACTTGTGATAAATAGTTGTCAGTGGTCTTTTAATATCTAGAGGGGGAGGGGCAGATTTTCATGCATGGGAAGAAATTTTCCCTATTTTCTATATTTTGATTAATATTTAATTTATTAAATTTATACATTTTAAAATATAATTTTACTTAACATCATAAGATAAATTGAAATATTGTATTTCTGAACTTTTGGCTAAAAATAGAAACCTAAAATTCACTTGTTCTTTGAATAATGTATAATAACTCATAATTTTAACAGATTAAATCCTTTTAAAACTTAATACCACTTACATACATAATTAATCAAATCCCTGTAGACAATTCAAATCATAATTACCCACTCAATATACCTGACACTCTCAAATATGTTAAACACAAAAAGGCAGACAAACTGAACAAATAAATTTTTCTTAGAACTACACTCTTATAAGTATGTCAGACATCATTTTAATAGTTCAAAGTTTATTACACATTTCAAAAATTTAAGAAACAAAAATAGAATCTTTTGGGTTAAAATGTGAAACTTACATCTAAACTTTCTCCTTCCTAAGAAATTACTAAAACCCACAGGAAAAGACATTTTTTTAACAAAGAAATACATCTGATCTCAGACTCCTAGCTTACAGAAATGTGAGAAATAAATTTCTGTTGTTTGTAAGCCACCCAGTCTATGGTACTTTGTTATAGCAGACTGAACTAACACAACACTGTACTAAATATACTAAAGAACACAGCAACAGAATGTTGAAAGTTAAAAAACCATAGAGTCAAGAAAGGCAGATCCTAAACCAGTAACAGGAAAAGCAGAGAATCAACCCAATTTATAGCACAGAATCTTCAAAAAGTTCAGGAAGAGGCCGCACCAGGTCCTTCTGGTAGAAGGGCTTAATGGTGGAGGTGGAAGTGGAGTATGAGACTTTGGGTAAATGCTATACAAGTACTTGAAGACAATTATGAAAATGACCTTTAGTCTTGAGGCTAAATAATGTGTATTCTTTTACCTTTTCCCTCATGGGTCATATTTTCTAAGTCTTTCTAAAGCTTTATGATTTCCTTTGCACTTCTTATTAGAAGGGCTTCACATTGAAAAGGAACAAACTATTTAGCAGACTTACAGAATTTTAATGGCACTGCTAAATTTCATCATGCAGATTTGCCCTTTCTTTAAGCCATACTCAGACTTCTGCAGTTGAAAAAAAAAAGCCAAAACTTTGTCCGAAGTAGCAGGAATTGTATTGTCATTGAAATAATTTCTCTGCAGTGGTTAGAACTATGGACTTTGAAGTAGTATCTCTCTCCAAAATAATACTATTCAAATTGAAACATCACTGTAGTACATGATTGTCTAACCACTATGCTGTACATCTGGAACTAATACAGAATACTGAATGTAAACTGTAATTGGAAAAAAAAAGACACATCACTACAACTTTTCCAAAACCAGTAATACAGAATTCAAAATGTATCATTTGACCTACCTTGATGCATGGTCAATAATTAGGTTTTCACAGACAATCCAGACTTCAATAAACAGTAAAGAAACTAACCTCATAAAATAAAGCAATTACTTTTCAAAAATTCTGGTCTGTTTCTTTCTACCAATAGACTCACTGACCTCTCTCTCTTTATAACTGTTTATGTTGACCAACAATATGTCTGATGATAAATTATAATATCACAACAGTCAATCCAGGTAAACTGATCTGAAAAAAAAATCACTTTGTCTTTGTAAAACTACTTATTAGTTTATCTACACCTGATGAAGTTAACTTGACTTATTTATATGTTAAATTACCAAAGCCCTATCAATGCTCAAGAAGAAAGTGCTTAAATTCTAATTTCTTGGGTGGCATAATGTATCCCAATTTCTACATTTTTTACTTTTAATTTTCTTAACTCTTTTGTAGCTAATGTGCTTCTCTATTACACTCACCATACCCATCACAAACTGAGAATATAATGAAATTGATAAAAATTTGGCCTATAAATCAATTCATAGACTTTATTATAATTATGTTACATTGGTTAATCCCAATGTGGAAGCACAACCTCCAGAGTAGCAAGTGGTCGTTCTTTCTCATCGGTTCCTCACTACCTCAAATAGCAACTCTGTGGTCCCTCATTCACGTGGGACTAGTCTAAGTAAAAAGAAGACAGAAATCTTTGGTCACATCTGATGAAAGTTCCCTGTTCTTTTCCAGTTTTTTATGTCTTCTCATTTTCTCTCTGCATTCTGAGAATTCTCCTCTTTCCTAAGACTCCCTCTGTATCAGACATTTTCTGCCCTACCCATATTCTTCGGCTTTTGTCATCCCATTCAGCCAAGACCTTCTTGGTGGAAGAAGCTATAACTCTGCCTGAGGAATCTCTCTGACTGAAGAAGCATGTTGCAATAGGAAGGCCAGAAGTGCTGGACAGTTAATGCCTTCAGGAGTCCTAAACAGTGATGCAGAGGAGTTAATGGATAAATACCACAGCTTGCTTGTCCCTCTTATGGGACACCCCAGAAATGCTTTACACAGTATCCAAGAGGTCTACACTCAATGAGCCCCAGTTGCCCACAGTGGCAATCGGCTTATTAATGCATTTACTGGCTTCCTTCCTTTCCTAACATCGTTCCCTGGGGTCACCTCCCAACTGAAACTACCTAAACTCAAATCCTTGTCTCAGGGCCAACCTAAAGAAATGATCTTTTTGTCACTATTTCCTTATTTGTCTTTTCCATTCTTAGGTCAAATGCAGAAAAGTTAAGCCATTGATAGTTGTAACTATGAGTTAAAAATTAAGTTATAATCATGAGATGATTTATGTGAATAAGTCATAGCTCTACAAATTTACAGTTATAATAACAGAGAACTTTGCTATTAATTCAAAATAGTTTGAGCTAAACAGAGCTTTCTGATTTCATAAATATATACAATACTACTACTTTACTTTTCCTAGCATAAAACATTTTTTGAAATATTTGCTCATCCTTTACCATGATGGAAATTATATCACCAATTTGCATATCCATTTCATGAATTCTGAGATTTCTAGCCTGGACTCCATAAAATTATATGCTATTTTTTTCCATTGCCAAGTAAATGTACATTGACTAAAATTACAAATTATTTGATAAGATATTAAATAAAATTTAATAATGTTTTAAAAAACATGTTTTTGTTGATTTCAGAGAGAGGAAGGCAGAGGGAGAAAGGGATAGAAACATCAATGATGAGAGAAAATCATTGATTGGCTGCCTCCTACACACCCCTACTGGGGACTGAGTCCACAACCAGGCATGTGCCCTGACTGGGAATTAAACCATGACCTCCTGGTTCATAAGTTGACACTCAACCACTAAGCCACACAGGCTGGGCTTACTAAGATTTTTTAAATTCAATTTAAATACCAGCTTTATTTAAATAATTTTGTTTAGACATATGATGTATGAGCATCTATCTGTATTCTTGCTCTGGGCCTCACAGATGTTAGGAGGACCCTGAGAAGTAACACAGATTATTTAGATCCTCAGGACAGGAGGCTCCTCCACCTTCACAGAACCATGCCCTCCAAAAGAAGTCAAAACTGACTTAGATTTTTATGAAAGAATTTAGGTGTATAGTGAAATATCTTTCATTTTATTCTGGGCCCTTGATTTTGTTTCCCCATAATTGGTATAGTTATGAGAAATAAGAATTAATCCTCATTTAACATCCAAAGGCATCTAGTAAAAACACAAATTACTGCATCATGCTACTCACACTGAGAGATTATTCTCAGGAATAATTTATAGGCAAACCCCCAGCACCAACAAGAGCTTCTAGAAAAATATTAAGGAAAGTAATACTTGTTCTGTGTTAAATTTCTGGAAGAATGAAGATAGAGGGAACTGGCATTCAGAGAAAAGCCAAATAGCAATACATTTTTGCCATCAACTTATTTCCCAGGTGAATTATGCTTAATAAAAATAACTTTTAAAATACATTAGCACTCTTTGAGACAGAAGCATAAAAATCCAGAGGGTTAAAATGTTTGTATTATGAGGGCGCCCCACACAGTACTTCAAAGTGCTGCAAAAGCAGAAGAGACGGTGGGTCCTCCTGAACAGCCTGCTCCATGAGCTGGCAATCACATAGGGCAGTGGTTCTCAACCTTAGCTGCACATTAGAATCACCTGGGAATCTTTTTAAAATCCTGATTCCGGAAATTCTGTTTCTTTGTTATGGGGTGGGGCCACAACATTAGTAACAAAGAAACAGAATTTCCGGAGGATGAGGCCCAGAAATCAGGATTTTAAAAAGATTCCCAGGTGAATCTAATGTGCAGCCAAGGTTGAGAACCACTAACATAGGGCTTTCTCCTCTCCCTGCCTTCATGGCATCTGCATGTGGCTCCAGGAGCCATTTCATAGCCTAAATCAGCCACGGGTAATGGCAACACCATCACACAATGCACTTAGAAAAGTCAGGCTGCAAGAAGTACTTCGAATGTCAACATGTGGTTATAAGGAAAAGTGGTAATAAGAGCTTTTTAGATCCCTTTAAGACAAGAGCATACACCAAGATGAGGTTAATTTGAAACTGTAATTTGTATTATCATAAATTTAAGCAATTAGTAGCCATAAGCATAATTTAACCACAATAGCCCAGATGGGCCAGCCACAACTTTTCTGTTAGAATATTGTGGCTGGGGAAAGAGAAACTCTAGCTAATTGAAGCAGGAAGGAAGCTGACCACAGAAAGATAGACCTGTATAAATGGTGCCCCTTCAAACCCATTCTGAAGCTGCCATGCCAACTATTTTCCAACTTTATTTTTATGTAAATTGCATAAGGAAAAATATTATTCAATGAATAATTTTTATATTAACACGTTAAGTGCCCAGCCTGTTTTGTCTTCTGGACGAAAAGTATAGTGTCAGTCACCGGTGACTGACAGGGCGCTTAATGTATTAATAGAAAAACATAAAATATGTTAGCATCGTTTATAGCTGAAACATGACTATAATATTAAAACTAGCATCAGCTAATGATTTCTGTGTGTGTAAAGAAACTAACTAGGAAAAAAATTTTTTTATTTGATCCTGAATGTTCCACAATGAGTCTTTCTAACTTAAATTTCATGTAGTAAATGACCATGACAGTAGCTAACCCTTTTCCTCTGGGCTATCCTTAATGTCTTCTGACAAGAGAAGTAAAATAGCAATTAGTAATTTGTCACTTAAATGATTATTTATGATTTATTAATATATTCTTAGGAAAATCATGCTTTGAAAATTGTTTTGAGTAAAGTATCCAAAGTATGGATAATAGACACACACACACACACACACACACACACACACACACACTCACTAGAGGCCCTGTGCACAAATTCATGCACAGGTGGGGTCTGGCTGGATCAGGATTGAGCAGGGCCAGCCAGGGGGAGGGGATGCAAGAGTTTGGCCGGCCTGTCCTGCCCCTGATAGGGGTGTGGGGGGCCGATCGGGAGCAGGGCCACCAGAGGAGGGGCCGTGGGTGGTTGGCTGGCCGGCCACGTCCCCTGGGCAAACACCTGGTCGAACTCCTGGTCAAAGGGACAATTCGCATATTAGCCTTTTATTATATAGGAATATATATAATATGTATAATACATATAATATGTATATTATATATAATATGTATATTACATATATTATATATTATA
>NW_005355461.1:2036851-2040136 GCF_000412655.1 Myotis brandtii | reverse complement strand
TACTTATAGCGAGAGTAAAATACCAGGTACATATTGAACTTTAAAATAACTTCAACAGAGCCCAGCCAGCGTGGCTCAGTGGTTGAGTACCTACCTATGAACCAGGAGGTCACGGTTTAATTCCCAGTCAGGGCACATACCTGGGTTGCGGGCTCAATCCCCACTGTGCAGGAGGCAGCCGATCAATGATTCTTTCTCATCACTGATGTTTCTCTTTCTCCCCCTTTCCCTTCCTCTCTGAAATCAATAAAAATATTTTTTAAGTTTAAAAAAATAAAATAACTTCAACAGAATGTATACCAACTACAAATTTAAACAAAAATGTATGATACAGTGTTATCAGGGAGATAGATGTCCTCCCATCACTTTTCCTATGCCACACCTCTAAGTCTTACCTGAAGATTATCTTTAGGTTCTTTATTCCCTCAGGGGGAATCCTACCCTGACTTGTCAATCTACATGCAGCATCCCCATATATGCCTCCATCATATAAAAACCTGCAGTTCCCACATCACAGCTCCCTTCTCAGCACATCCTACGTTCCTGTTTAATGTCTGGAACCCCCACAGATATTCGTTAAGCAAAATCCTCTCTGGATGGATCCATAGTCACATTTTAATTATTAACATTTGATTATGTACCTATCATTTTTGTTGGATCAAATTGTTAAAGTTTAAAAGTCAGTCACATATACCAACCAACATGTGTTTTGGTTATTTCCTCATATCAATATTTAGAAAAGTCATGGTAATTTTAAGACAAATCACAAATGATTAGGAAGATAAATCTAATGCGAGAAGAAAACTTGTAATTGGCCCTCAGTCTGCTCAGACCCAAGTTTTCTCATTGCTCCAACTCAAGTCCTTTTCAATTCTAGTATACCATGATTCTTTGCTATGCAGCTCCGCCTAATTAGCTTCTATAGAGTCCTATGGGATAACCCCACCATCACCAGAGCCTAGATTTCTCAGAGTCTGAAACAGAACATATAAATAGATCACTGAATTACAATATGACACTGTAGATTATTTCTTAAACAAGGGGGGGTACAGTATTAAAAAACAACAGGAGAATCAGGTGTGATTACATTTGTCTATACGGGTCAGAAAAACTTCTGAAAAGAAGTAAGATTTGAACAGTGTTTTTGTTTAAGTAAAAGTTGCATTGACTGTGTGTTTATTGATTTATTTTGCTTTTTAGATAAAGAGGAAGGGAGACGGAAAGAGATAGAAACATGATCATGATTGGCTGCCTCCTGAACGCCCCCTACTGAGTATCAAGCCTGCAACCCAGGCATGAGCCCTAACTGGGAATTGAACCCATGACTTCTTGGTGCATAGCATGCTGCTCAACCAACTAAGCCACAATGGTCCAGCTCCAGTGCTTTCTTTACAACCTATGTATTCCTAAACTCCAGTTTCTGCCTAGATGACTAGCTTGCAGTTTAATATCGGTGGCTCACAGGTAATGAGTGTCCTTCCCCAGACTAAGTAATTCCACCCAGAGGCAGTCTGGGTTGACAGCCTTTAACTAGAGCCCATCCACTTGGTCACAGTGGGTCTTGGGCCATGATCTGAGTCTGTCCATGTGATGATTCATCTGCCCACTTCCTCTTTCCATCTGGCTTCCTTTGGTTCGCCATACAGCAATTACAGCATCATGCTTGGGAAAAAGCACTGATTGATCAAAATATACCAATTTTAATCACCAGAACTATAAATAATTTTAGTTAAAGCAATATGACCAAATATCCCTATAAGAAATACCAACCCAAAGGAATTGCATGCCTAGCAAAACCCTTTTCTAGCCCTGGTTGATGGATCACATCAATTAAGCAATAGCCCCTTACAATAAAATTAAAGTACTGAACAAATATAGGAACTGCATATTAACTGCCATAGAATATTAGAGCCATGTTCTTGTCTTGAGTTCTTTTTCCCCTGGTTAATACTACCACACCGTTAACCCATAGTTAAGCTCTCATAACTCCACAGTTTGCTATTCTCTTTCTTTAGGTTCTACTAGTGTTAAACTTGTAATTACATGGCATCTTTTTATTTTGTTCTTTCACTCTTTAATAGATAACCTCTCTCATGCAATTTTTTTCTATGCCTCAAAATGATAAATATCATGGGTATACCACAATAGAAAAATATCACTCCAGTGTCTATGATCTTTGTACCATTGGGTAATATAAGATTTGTGTATGTACAATTTTCACAGCTTCTGAAAGTTTTCAAAAACAGTTATCAAGGTACTTGAATAGACTCAACTGTTATAGCACCTGTATGTTCCTCAAATATATTGAGGCTCTTTTCCCAAGGCATATTTCCATGCACCAGAGGTAATAATAATCTATGCAAGCTAAACCAGGGTTTTTATATACATTATTTCATTTAATCCATGTAACAGCCCTGAAAGGTAACTATTAGTATTTCTATGTTTACCAGTTATAAGCTGGAGGGTCAAAAAGCTTCTGTTCCTCTAAGTTCTCATGGAAATATTTAGTTGGTTTTTGAGTCCACCACAGGCTCTCTGCCCCAAACCATACACCTTTCTTAGTCTTAACCACTAGGCTTCTCTTCCTCCTGCAAGTTGAGTGTGTCATAAAACTGGCATTCAACTTGTCAATACACTTTGGATTTTCCATGATATTCTGGAGTTATTCTGCATGTAACTGGTCAGGTCTAACAGAAAATTAAGAAAAATAAAACCTCTCAAAATGAATATGTCAGACAGATGGAGAAAAAGAATTTTACAGCAAAATGAGGGTAAGTTTCTATATTGTAAATACTTACTTTAGTTGTCTTAGGCACAATTATTGGGCTAACCCTAAACATTGCCTTATATTGTGAGAATTTTCCCACCAAAGACATAATAGGCCTTTCCAAGGGGGGTGGGGAACCACAGGGGAATTTATAATAATGATGGTATCTAATTTTTTTTAAATCTGTCAATGCATCCATTTCTCTTTATCTTTACCACCCCCTCCCTAATCCTGTGTCCTCACAGCTTGCCTGGACTATGGAAATCACCTTGGCATCGTTTACTACCACATATTCTGGGCTCCTCCAACCGTTTACACACTGTAAGCCAAATGACCTTTCATGCAAAACTGGTGATATCCCCCTCTGACTCCAGCTTCATTCTCCAAAAGCTCTTCATGACTTCCATCACTGTGAGTAAAGACCAGAATCCCTAACATAATCTGTCACTGCATTATTATTTGCCCTGGCCTCTATCTCTAACTTCATCTGACGCTTACTCCCTTCACTTACATGCTTC
>NW_005355461.1:2023743-2035871 GCF_000412655.1 Myotis brandtii | reverse complement strand
TATGTGTGTATGTGTGTGTATGTGTATGTATGTATAAAAAAGAGAAGGAAATCCTGCCATTTGTGACAACATAGATGAATCCTGAAGGTAATATGCTAGTGAAAAATGTCAGACAGAGAAAGACATACACTGTATGATCTCACTTACATGCAGAATCTAAAAGAGCCAAATTCGTAGAAATAGAGAGAATGGTGGTTGTCAGTGGTTGAGAGTAAAGGAAATGTTGGTCAAAGGGTACAAACTTAAAGCTATGAAGTTAATACATTCTGAGGATCTGATGTGCAGCATGTTAACTGTAATTAACAATAATGTATTATATATTTGAAAGATGAGAGTAAATTTTAAGGGTTATCAACAAAAAATGATAATTATGTGAGGAGATGGGGGTGTTAACTAACCTTATTGTTGCAATAATTTCATAATATATACATGTATCAAACCATCACAATGCTTTATTACATATGACATTATATGCCAATAATATCTCAATAAATCTGAGCGGGGAGGATGTGTTCTCCCTGGCATCATCTATCATGGCTTATAATTTTAAAGCCAGAATGGAATCCAGAGCATATTAGCCTACTTTGTCCCATGCACATCCCTGACTCAACATGAGGATAGTAGGACCACTGTCAGAAAAGGCGACAATGTGTCACAGAGTCCATGTAGGGTCCAAACAAGAATGGATGGGTGAAATGATTCAAAGTGAAGATCGAGCTGCTGAGAATATTATAGCTTTTCCACAGAGGGATATTTGGCAAATTTCATAGCAGGTGTCATGATGTCTGTGGTTCTAGCCAAGAGTAAAACCATTCAACCTAGACCCAACTCTGGAAGTCACCCTTGCTGCCAAAAGGAAGGAACTGGTGGACTCGTCTCATGGAGACAGGTGAAAGAGCAGAGAGCTCACGGTGTAGAGCACTCAGCAGGCAAAGATGTGTTTCTAAGCACTTATTACTCGAGACTTCTGCAGGTCATGAAATCAAACCATGTTTCTTAATAAAATAGACAAGAATAGAAAAATAAGTGAGTACATGTGCATCACAATGATGAATACTATCTCATTAACTCACTTTTGTTTCATTAATATATGTACATATATTTGTGTAATGAATTACAATGTAAAATGTGTTTCTCGGTGTGAATCACAGTGAAAAAATGTTTTTAAAATACTGCTTTAGTAAAGAAAAAAAGAAAAAGGCCATAGTAATTTATGGCAGACATTTTAGAAAATGCCTCCTTACAAACACCACAAATAAAGACAAGGTATTTAAAGTAAACTCTGAGATACTTGGGCCCCAGTTAAACTTCAATTCATTATGTCTGTGAAAAAGCACTTGAATTTTCAATGCAGGGCATAAGAATGGGCATTGTTGCTATCATTGAGATTGTGGCGATAGCAAATTATCTGTGGAATCATTGTACTGTTTTTTTTCCAAGAAGAGAATGGCAATGTATGAGAAAGCTCAGATAATGGAGATGGGTGAGATGCATAGGGAACTCAACAGTACTCCAGGAAGGGAAATTAGCAAATGGAGTGAGATTACAAAGGTGTGAGCATGAGACAAAGAGAAGATCTTTGAAGATTACTTTTTTGTTAGTTAACATCCTATATTTGTAATGGCACTCAAATATAAGTAGCTTATTGGCTTTACCACTCTTAAAATAACCACAAGTGTCTTATATACGCAGATCTATTTTTTAAAAAACCTGGAACCTGGACTGCATAGTTAAAATTATTTATACATGCCCTGACTAGTGTGGCTCAGTAGGTTGAGCATCAACCCATGAACCAGTAGGTCAAGGTTTGATTCCCGGTCAGGGCACATGCCCATGTTGCTGCTCGATCAGTAGGGGGGGGCATGCAAGAGGCAGCCGATTAATAATTCTCTCTCCTCATTGATGTTTTTTCTCTCTCTCCCTCTCCCTTCCTCTCTCTAAAATCAATAAAAACATATTTTAAAAAAATTATTTATATACAACATTCAAGTATGCATTAAATATGCTTCCATACTACAGTTTGAATTACTACTGTCTCATTCATTTGCTATTGAAAGCTGCCCTATTTACTTTGTCTTATATAAACTTTTTTGTGAAATATGAAATAAAACATTTTTTGAAAGAAACTGAACAAATACATATGAGGAACTGACCATTTTTCATAAATTCCACAGAAGGTCTATGATATAAGTGCCAATTTGGTTTGGAATGGCATGTGTCAGAAATTGCATGGAACACAGGAAAAATTCAGAAATCCTGGCAGTGAAGGAAAAAATATTCAGAGATAAACTTGAATAAATTAGCTAAAAGCTGGTGGGGTTTTGGTTGTTAACTGTTCTTTGGGAAAGGAGGCATGGATGGACTCACACTGAAATGGAAAAGTTGTCTTAAATTAAGTACATAAACAGAGTTCTCATCCTACAGTTAGGATTCGGGCATTCTCCACCAGGCTTTTCTATTGTTCCCACAAACTTCTCAGCTAAAAGCATCCCTCCGTAGAGTCACAGGCAAAACTAAAACCAAGAGATCTTTCCTGACTCTTGCAGTAAAGAAACCAGATAAGCCAACAGAGTAGACAAACCAGGCCATGAGCCCCAGTATGGGAACTCTGCCTAGCCAGACAAATTTCTGTGTAGGTATGCTACACCAGTTACACATACACCAAAACACAAGAACATTTACTTATCCACCTTCACAGCTCAGAAAATTCAAGCCATCAACCACAGAAAGTCAGGAAAATAAGTAATATGCCTATCTGTTTTATCACCATCATTTCAGATATCACGCAGAATCATTCACTCATCCAAAAGCAAAGTGTTCAAGTTTCTATAGAACTTTAAGTGGTTCCAAAAAAAGAAAAAAAAACATTTCTTATTATCAGTCTGCCTTTACATTCCTTCTGATCATAATTTAAATGAATCGGTTATCACACTGCACAAGTGATTTGAATTCTAACCAAAAAGACACCTTAGATTTTTAATACAAATTAGAAAAACTGCTTCTTCTGTGCTATTTCTAAGCAAGAATTTTTTTTAGCTGTGTTCCATATTTTCAGCCTATTTAAAAATCAAATTATTTTCTTATCTTTCTGTTTCGCAATGGTTTTCATGCCTCCACGTGAAGCCAAAATGACTGTGAAATTCCAAAACCCCAAACAAGATTTTATAAAGGTTTCATCTGTGGCCCTTGACCTCAAACATGCACATCCTAATAACCAGAATACAAGTTCTGATTTTTAATTGGTTCACTTTTCTGAATTCCTCACTAGGTCTAATTAATATTAAAAATAATATGCTTGTATCCACTTGACAAAGAGTGTTAAGGTAAGTTTCAGAGAAGTATGCTGGATTTTCGGGAAAGGTTATCTGGAATAGAACTTTACTGCCTATAGTACTCAAAGTGAGAGAAAAAAAAATCGCATAACTACAAATTGAACATATAAACACCAAGTATTGCTTTGCTTGTTCACCTTCAAAAACTCACCTATTAATACAATCTGCAAGTTTATATCTTTGCTGCAAATTAGCTGTCGGTGAAGTGCTGAAACACTGTTGGACACACATTTGCACTGAGTCTGTGTGTCATAAACAGATCAGTGGTTCCTATCAAATGGGCCAGACTTCAAAAGACATTGTTGCTTTCCTTTTTGTTTCCCTGTGGCACCGCTAAGATAAATGGTCTACATGATTATTCATGGTTTGAAGAATATTCTTGTTCAATGAGGTCTGCAGATGAAATGATGAAGTCAGTCCTTTACCAGACTTTCATGTGCCATCCATGTCTCTTCATCAAAAGTTTATTTTATACTGTTATATGCAAATTTATAACCTCCATTAAGCAGCTTCTTTTTCAAAACCTTGGGTGAGAAATTTCAAAGCATGCCCAGTGGATATCTGCTTTTAACTACAGAAAAGTAACAAAGAAAGTTATTGTTAATTCTATTACCTTGAAATTGTAAACATGTCAATGGACACTGTAAAAGAAATATAATCAAAGTTCATTATACTGCTGGAAATGAAAAAGCACCATAGAAGTCTGTATTTACAATTGAACAAATAAAGTCTAGACATTAAGTGAGCATGAGCAATTTAATACCTACCTAGACACATAGCAGCAAAATGCAGAGTACACCCTACTTCCTAATTTCCTTATACAGAAAACTACCACAAATAATAGCTTTTATTAAAAATGTAATTTTATCATGAAAAAATTTTTTATCCAAGAACCACTGTATGTAGGATCTTTTGAGTTGTCACTTATTTATGCTAAATGCAACTAAAAATGATAGCTTTGCTTTAAAATCTTGATGTCCTTTCGTAGACTATACATAGACAACGGATGTCATCGACAAATAATTATCATTCAGAATGCAATGCAAGCTAATTGACCATAATTTTTTAATGAATTAAGTTAGGTAGCATGCTCTTTATTATTTGAGGTCCAGGAACTCTGAATAGATTTTCTATGATAAAAGATAATTTGGCTTCAACATTATTTTTTTTCTTAATTAATTAACTGATTCATTAATCCAGGTTTTGAAAGTCCTTTGTGTTACTGTGTTTTTTTTATGCTACTGGAGCTAAGATTAACAGTTTGATTCCCAGAGTGTTAATAAGTTTCACCCCCGAATAAAGGTTTGTATCAGATAGACATATATAGTACCTAAACAAAAGTGACTACTTAGAAAATAAATAGTTTGCTTTTGGATTATTATTTACTAACCTTTATCTCCCTTCACACAACAACAAAAATGAACCAAAAATATTTCTACTTCACTTCTCATAACTAGTACAAAAAGTAAGCTGGTGACAAATAATCAACTACTTTTAATAGATCAATCCTTGGGACGATAAAACAATGAGGAGATCTTCTGATTAATAGGCAGGCAGCACTATTACAGGACATAGCCCAGGAATAAAATTTGCCTTATTTAATTAACATATCCTTCCTGCTCAACCTTGGAAACCATCTATGAACAGGAGCCTGAGCAGAGACCCCCTCCTCACAGCTTAGTCATGATGCAAGCAGCCATACACTGTGCGAGTCTTGTCTTGAGACAGGAGAGAGAGAGAAGAGAAGAGATTGGTTAATACTACTTATTTCTTTGTCCTCTTCACCAAATAATTTGGTTTATAGCCCATCTTTTTAAAAAAAAAAACCATAGGGTCCAGATAGCCTATTTTGACAGCTAACTGTAGGTGATTTTGGAGGAGAAAAATGTAAAACAAACCACTTCTTCCTTCTTTACTCTGGTTCACTTACAGGCCTTCTAAAACAACTGTCAGGAAAAATGAAGTTTTTTAAAAGATGCGTAAATTTATTAAAACTTTGAAGACATTTAACAATTTATTGAAGTCAGAAATATAAATTCTTAACTCTAAAACACAAAAATTCAATTTCAAAGGCTTTAGAAAGAATTCCTTATAAAGGGTTAGTACTACATTCTTTGTTAGGGTGGTACTTGGAACACTTCCCATGTCATTTCACCATTTCACCCCTGAACCATTGCCTTGATAAACTGACCAGCAGTAGCACATGAAATTGTGGAGAGATGAGAGTCTCATATTCATATTTATCTAAATGTAGCAAGTAGCACCGGGTTTCCCATTTAATGAAATGCCGTTTCTTTGATAATTCCTTGGAGGAATAACCCTTTGCATTCCCATTTTCCCCAATCAGAGAAGAGCCACTCAGGTGCCTTTGTCCTAACACACCTTTAAGTATTTGTCAGGAGTTAAAACACTGGCTGAATTATCACCGGAGGAGTCCTTACAGGGATGCAGGTAAAAATGCCTCAGAAAGTGCTTTACTCTGTTTTGTTCACATCTCAAATCCACTTGGCTGGTCACAGGTAGGCAGGTGGAAATTGGTTAAACACTTTGCAACCAGGATTTTTATCCACAAGCAGATTAAGATGATGAGTATAAGGCATGACGTCAGAAGCGGGGCCAGCAGTCTGCCCCGAGGCGGCGGTGCAGGCATGAAGTTGTGACAAAAGCCATCCCAGCCACCTTGCGCCTCCATCCAGGTGCGGTGCTTCTCCGTGAGCCAACTGCACAGGAAGGTGACCAGGCGCTGGCAGTCCTGGTCAACGGTGGCATCCCATTCCCTGCGTGCCTGCGAGTGGCCTGGCGGCGGTCTCTCCAGCAGGGCCCCCGCGAAGGACACGAGCGCCACCACGCTCAACCAGTTGGGGTCTGTGCCGTCTGGAACTAGCGACTCTACCTGGTCCACCATCTGCTCCAGGCGGTTTCTCTGCCTCCGGGACCAGGAGCGTGGGGTACCCAGCCACGAATGAGCAGCCAGGGAGCGCATCAAGGTGGCCTCGGGCGTGGACGGCTGCTGCGGGGCGGTGCCGCGCCTTCGGGCGCGGTGTTCCAGGAAATCGGTCAGCAGCCGTTGGGTGCGCAACTTCAACTCGTCGTCCTCCATGGCCTGGCGTCTCAAGGGAAATGAATTTTTAAAATGAAAATTAATCAAGTCAAATCTACCCTTATTACTAGGAAACAACTCAAAGCAGCAAGTGTCCCACTTACAGATTCATGGTCAAGTGCATTGCTGTGAGAACTAAATGGCAACCCACACAGAGTTCTCAGACAAACAAGTCCATCATGAATAGCATTAGTAATACTGGTTACCATCTCTGTCATACGCTATAGGATATTCTCGAGCGTATCATCTTATCCAATCTTCCCAGTAAACTTCAGAGAAATAACTAATACTTTCTGTATTTTGTGGATAAAAAAAAAGTCTTACCAGGTTAAGTAACTCATAAATTCCACCATGTCACGTCCCATCTTTAAACTTTAGGATAAAGTTCAGTCCTTTTAGCATGGCATAAAAGGTCATGATCTGTCTCCTGGTAACTCCTGCAGTGGTCCCACACATACCTTTTTAAAACATCACATTCCTTTCCTGGTATCCACCAACCCTATTCCTTTGTATAAGTTGTTTCTTCTTCATTAAACACCTTCCCTCTAGTCTAACTCCTGTCCACCTGGCTGACTTCTACTCATTTATCAAGACTCCATTCAAGCATCACCTCTTCTAAAAGAAACCATCCTTGACTGTTCCTCATTCACCTTCTCCAGAAACAGGTTGTCTCCTCTCTACTCACTCTTTCACAAATTTCATCACATGGCACCAAGCTTGGTCTGCCTCCTGCCCCTCCATTTGGATGCTGAGAGAGCAACAATAATTATTTCTCACTCAGCTCTATTTTAGCAGCATATTGCACAATATCTGATACACGATGGGTACTCTATATAAGGTGGTAAAATGAAAGAAAAAATCAGATGATGAATAATGAAACACAAGTAATAAGCAACACACAGAAACTGAAACCCAAGATTTCTGAATCCAAGTTCTTTATATAGCAGACATTTGAAAGAAACCCTACTATTTTCTACATTTCCTACTAAATACTGGAGACAGAAAGTTGACGAAGGCATGATGCATGACCTAAAATACAAATATACACATGCTGTCATGCCTCAAGATTGCCAATTATTATAAAACTATTAGACACATTATTTACAATATAGTCTTCCTGGCTCTATGCAATTGCTCAGAGTTCCCTGCACACAGGAATCAGCCTTTGTCTTTCTGTCTTAGGTATCTGGCTGTACCCCTGGTGGTAATATCCTGAACTTTTCACCACCTTAGCAAAACCATTACACAGGCAAAAATGCACAAAGGAAACTTGCAGTTGTTACAGAATGCATAATTAGCCATCATTTTCAAGCTCCTTTGACTCTGCAGAACTTGATTCTGCAGGCAGGGTTCAGGGGTGATCCTGAGACTAAATGTTTTAAAGTTCTCTTTAGATGATTATCATATAATAAAACATTCTATGAAGCCAGACAAATTGATTGTGGTTTCTAGCAATGCTCTTCATGTCATCAACCCAATCCAGAAAGTCTTTAGATTTTTTGCATAATAAAAAGTAAATATATTTTATTTGTAGTCATTAGTGAATTAAATCTATATATATAAAAGCCTAAGCGACTGAACGACCAGTGGACGGGTTGCTATGATGTGCACTGACCACTAGGGAGCAGACGCTCAATGCAGGAGCTGTCCCCTGGTGGTCAGTGTGCTCCCACAGCCAGCCTCCTGCGGCTAGCCAACCTCCCACGGCCCCTCCCCGTGGCCAGCTGGCCCTATCCCACCCCCCCCTCTTCAGCCCCAATCGCCAGCCAGGCCAAGGGACCTCACCTCAGCACGAATTCATGCACCGGGTCTCTAGTGTTAGAACTAAAAGCTATTTAAGAAAGCAAAACAAAATACACAATTTCTCCTCTTGTTGAGGGTCAGTTTTAAAATAACAAGTAATTCAGACAGAAGCTCCACTCTGAGATCTGAAGCATGATTGAGTTAGATGGGATCTTTCATATCTGGAGTGAAATATTTGCATATTCATAGGGGAGATGCCAGCAGGCCCATCAGCTGAAAAATGCCCCCTCATAGGCCAGGCAGGCCATTGCCTTACCCCAAGGTCAGAAATGTTCACCACATAGTGTGCCTATCAAATGCAGGAACAGGCCCTTGGAAAGATGGTTGTCAAATGCACTGGGTTAATTGAAGAGAGCTCTCTAATGTTCTCTTTTACAAGGACATAAAAAGTTTGGAGAAATACAAGAAAGAAAGGGGTCAGTAAGAAAGATAATGAAAATGGAAGAGAAAGCTATCTCAATTTTATTTAAGGCCTTCCCTGCCACAGAAAAATGCCATCTTTCCCAATCTTTTATTTTAACTTCCTCCTAGAAATAGAAAATAAATCTTTCATTTGAGCTTATTATTATATGAATTTTTTTCTAGTTACAATAAACTTTTTCTTCTATCCAGTCTGTACTATATCACAAGAATATTGCATTTTTCCATATGCTGCCTTGAAACTGTTTCAAGCTCATTTTAAGGATTTTTATTAGTCCAGGAAACATGTCTAATTTTAATTAACAACAATTAAGTGCCTACTATATAGAAGGCACTGTGTGCTAGGAGCTGTGGAAAATATAAAGATCAACAAATACAAGGAAGAAATTGAAGAGAAGGAAGCGGATGAAGAAAGAACATGCAATGTAGGCATGAGATGTATATTAAGATAATGCTAATTTCAGTGACTTAATCCAACAGAAATTTATTTCTTACTTATATCAGCCTAATGCATGTTTTACTGGTCTGCCAAAACTTTCCTCCATACAGTGATTCAGGGACTTAGTCACCTTCTATCTATGGCTCCACCGTCCCCTAGGGTCCAGACAGAAGAGAAAAAGTGGAGAAAGCAAACAATCTTTAGATTGTTAAGCAACAATTCATTAGACCAAAAGCAATAGAGATCTATAATTGGTAAGAACCAGGCATATAGTTGATTCTGCCTTAGATGAAAGAGGGATTGAGAAATGCAGCCAGGCCTGGGCAGCTGCTTCCTGCTGTCACCAGAAGCAG
This sequence comes from Myotis brandtii, assembly GCF_000412655.1. Lineage (NCBI taxonomy): Eukaryota > Metazoa > Chordata > Mammalia > Chiroptera > Vespertilionidae > Myotis > Myotis brandtii. The sequence continues at coordinate 2,026,424 of NW_005355461.1, read as the reverse complement.
GACTCTCTGGTTAGACAGCTTGCCCGAAGCCACCGCATACCAGCACTATCATGAATGTGCACCAAGGAACAAGGGAGGCCCATGGACCTTGAGCGTTAGAAGGGCTTACGCTGGCTAGGCACCGATTGTTCGTGTTGAGATTGTAGTGGCTCAAAGCAATTTCCTGGCCTGAGAGCCTCCAAGTAAATGTTTACTGGACCTTACTGATCTTTACTGACCTTTGAGACTGTCTGCTGCGTAACTGCCATGCTTTACTGAGGGCAAGATGTGTATCTAAAACTGAATACAAGTGGACAAGGCCAGGACTCGGTGTGCCTCTTCAAGAAAGAGACTCCACTTGACCCCCACCCCAAATAATTCATATTTTTGTCTAGCATTTTCATTTGTGTGTCGGCCCCTCCTGCAGATCCTGAACTCCGCCATGCAGGTCGTGGCAACAGCTAGCTAGCTATCTCTGCCTCAGAAGAGATGCAGCATCGAGGACTTCAATTTCAACATTGATGTTAATTTTTTTTAATTCTAGTTGGATAAAGTGGTTAAAAATATGGGTCCTAATTTGAAGGCATGATTGTAGGTTAGACACAGAGCCATGCCTTCAGTAGGCACTTGGACCATTTTTCTTAAGTTATCTAATTATTTTGAAGGAAACAAATATTTCATACAATACCCAAAACGAGAGTTACTGGAAAAGATACACTTGTCTCATGTGTATAGCTTTCACTAAACAGGGTCTGGATTAGAATGATCTATAATAAGATATTAGCATAGTCATATCCAGGTACTAGAGTTAGAATATTTTATTCTTTTATTTTTATGCTTGTATACTTTTAAATGTATCTACAATGAACACTTAATATATACATCCTCAATGATCAATAAGTTATAATTATTTATAAAGGTAAACACAATCAATGTTTTCATAGTCTGAGATTTAAAGAACTGGTTTTAATTTTTTTCTTTTCTTATAACCACACAAGCTTATTCACTTCTGTTTTGTCTATTAGATTACAGAAGTAAATTGCTTTTACATTAATCTGTTTTTTTACCATTTGTTCAGATTGGTTGCTAATTCTCTCTTGGATCCATTGTATGGCTCTCTCCCATAGACTACTACCCGACTACTGCCACCACCTGCACAAAATGATAATAAAAATATTGGGCTTTTATAATGTACCAGTCACTGAGCTATTCTCTTTATTTGTGATATCTCATTTCAAACCCCTATTTGATGAAATAAGTGCTATTATCACCCCATTTTACCTAGGGAAGCTTGGAGAAGTATACTACTCTACTCAGCCAACTTCTAATAGCTGAACAGTAGCTTAAGTGAATATGAACCCAGACAGAGACCATGTATTCAAACACCATAGTACCTTCCCTCCACAAAAATATGTTATCTAACAATCCTTTATACATGCAAAGTAATTTATAATATTCAGGGAACCTATACAAACATTAGTGCATTAGATGTTTAGAGTAGCATGAGGATTATCTCCCTCATTTTCCAGTTGAGGTAGTGAAGAGTCAAATACTCAAAGTTTCAAAGGTAGTAGAAGGTGCATCAGTATATATCCATCCAGAGAAACAGCAACCACAGTCATTATCTCAGTCGAAGGTGATTTAATACAAAGAATTGGTTACCAAAGCATTGGAAGGGCTAGAGTAGAAAAGGGGAGATGATTAGCAATGGCAGTGAGCCACTACCATCACTAGAGCTGGAGGGACAGAAAAGAAAGTGTTGCTATCCAGAACCAATGGACACGGCATGACGGAGCAAAAGTACAGGAACCCGCTTGCCTCCTCACCAGATATCAGAAGCCAAGCAATGGCAGTGAGCCACTACCATCACTAGAGCTGGAGAGACAGAAAAAGAAAGTGTTGCTATCCAGAACCAATGGACACTGCATGACGGAGCAACAGTACAGGAACCCACTTGCCCCCTCACCAGATATCAGAAGCCAGCAGTTCTGCTGAAGCTGCTGGGCTGGTTGCTTTCACTGCTAAATGACATAGTTGTTTGCATTGCTCCTACAACTGCTAAATTCGATGCAGGAGAGAAAAAAAATCAGCTTCCGTCTTTTTCCCACATGAAAACCTTATGCATGTTATTCCATTGGCTAAGTCAGGGGTCTCTAGGAAATATGATTTTTAGAATTCCAACCACGTGCATACAGAGGAGAATATAAAAGGGCAAGCATGAAGCTGAGAGCCAAGAGACCGATAACTGACCCAGTGGCAGAAACAGAACTGAACTCAGGGCTTCTGGCTTAGAATGAGTTCTTTTCATTCAACGTATACTTACGCAACTACTCTAAAACAGACAGGAAGACAGGGGCTAGAGATTACCATTATGATCTGGGCACAATGAACTAGGTATGAACCAGATACATGAACTAGATGTGAACCGGTCATGGACTTGTGGGGATCAGTGTGCAAATGAATACTGGAACTCTTCCCATGACATTGCATCCTCTGAACAGAGCTGAGGCATCTTGTATGGTTGAAAGAGTTTGCTGGACTTTCTTGTGTCAACTTGATTAAGCTGGGAATCGTGTTTCATAGTGTTTCCTACTCTATATTTCTGAGTTAGAATTGGCCTGAAGAGGAATGTGCACAAGACTGGAAAGCAGAAGTAAAGGAGAGCTGTGATCCTCAGAAGTCTTGGTGGTAAGATAGTGTTA